>NW_022983222.1:0-91321 GCF_011762595.2 Tursiops truncatus | reverse complement strand
TCTCCTCTTTCCTGGACAACAGAACAATGACCTTTCTAACCTCCCTTGGAGCCAGGCAGAGGTCAAGTTTTTGCATTCTTGTTGAAAGGGTATGGGTCTACCACTTTCAGGCCTAGCCAGGAGATATTATGCATGATTGCCCATGTTCCCTTCTGCTGTATTTTAGTAGTCATGCATTTAAGACAACACCTCAAGTGGAGGGGGCATGGGTTCCTGATTCACTACTTGAAAGCAATCTGCTAAGAATGAACCACCTAATTCACACTGGTCTCTGACAAGAGAAATAAACATTTATTAAGTTAAGACACTTGGCTTTCAGGAGTGTTTGTTTAACTACCTAGCATCAATTACACTTGAGTAAAGTCATTGCTAACTGGTACACTGGTAATAACCACGGACTAGTGATGAGTCTACTTAATTCCATCCTCTCCATTTCTCATTGCTGATTTACTCTATACTCACCAAAATTATTTTTCATAGGACTTCTTGATGACCATGTCAGTCTAGAATTATCCATAGTACCTCTATTCTATCTCTTCCTCCAATTCAACTTCCCAGTAGGGGACCTGGCATTACCCCTCTGTGTAGATACACCATGGAGGATCAGTTCTAACGCGATCGTATCTAGAAGGGCCTGTTCTCAGGTTTATGGTTTATTTTGCTATACTTGGATTCATATGTTGGTTTAAAATAAAAAGTGACATGATTTTTGAAGGTTGAAGCTGAGTGGCTGAACCAAATTTCTATAATCAAGTTAACATATATTTTCCCCCTGAGTCTGTACTAGGTCATTTCTTAAAAATTATTTTTTCTATCCTATGAATCTATATGTTTACATAAGCATTAGCTATTATTCCCAACGTCTATGTTATGGACGGAAAATAGGATTCTTCTCGTGTCCCAACTCAAATCAAACAGTAAAGCATTGTTTACATTATACAAGGTTTACATTGCACAGGACTGTTATATTCTACAAGCATCCTGAGGTCACATCTAGACCCAATGGGAAAAAATGTCATAATAGATTAGTAAGGACTGTAATGAAGATGGAAGGGGAAAGTGGTGGCATATGTGCTAGGCATTTATTTCCCCAACTGAGGTCATTTCCTTGTCATGTACAGTAAAAAATCACAATGTTACTGTAGTTGCTCATGTGCTGCAATCCACTGCCCACCCATCCACGCATCTAACATTTTGAGGACTTAATCTGTGCCAAGGACTCTACTCTCTGCCTGAAAGGCAAGTGAAAAATACAACCAGGTCTTTCCTGAAGGAGCACATAAAGGAAGACTGATCTCTGAATATTAAGTGACACAAGATAATGGCTGAATGGGTGTTTCTTTTATCGTGCACTTGCAGGATAGAAAGCATAGAGAAAAATAGCTCCAAAGAGTTGGACAGTTATATTATCATTGATTTTCGAGTGACCACCAATTAAAGGGCATGTTTAGCAGCTAGAAATGAGGACCTCATTAGATGACTACAAGAGCCAGACACTTTCAAAACTTTCCCCTAAACTCTCAGTTCCATTTTCATTTCATGAAGAGACAGCTTGGGAAGTCAGAGGTCACGCTCTTGTATGTCCACAACAGGGATGATTTAAGGCACCGGTAAGCTCCTGCTGAGCTGCCACCTAAGGTCATACGACTGTGAATCATGGCGGGATATAATGACTTGGGCAACATTCTTTCCTGCAAATACGTACAAGATGGATGGTGAATAGTATTGAAGTATAATATATGGTGCCGATCATGAATTTAAATTCCCTCAGAAATGGAGGAGAAACAATTAGCAAAGGGCATTCTTGACTTCGTTGAGCAGCAATGCCTCTCTGACTCCTGAGACACTCATTTTCAGCAGTCAGGCCACAAGATGTGTCTTCAATTTCGGCAAAATCTAGTTCTAGCTAGATTTTGGGAACTAATGGGAACATGATCTTAATGGATGTCTCATGTTTCTCATGCAGCGTGGCTGTGGAATTTTATGGGATGGAGTCAACAAAAAAGACAGGTCCTTTTTTACAGCATTCTTTATATCTGTTCAATCTTGTCACTACCATAGTGTCCTACTAAAAGGACGTTTCAGGGACTGTGTGAGGCCTGGTACAGTGCTATTTATAGTCAGAGTGGGTCAGCGGATGGAGAATCACATGAGAGAAAACGAGAGGATGAGGTGCTATTCCTGGCTCCGGCTTCACCTCAGAGAATGACCTTGGCAGAAGCACTTAACCTCACTTTGAATCTTTGAACCTCAGTTTTCTCATCTGTGAAATGAGGAAAGAACATCTGCCCCTTGCTCCCTCTCAGGATTGTTGGAGGATTAAACAGATCAGGGCTATAACCTGAAGTACGGTGAACTCATGAGGAAAAAATTAGACATCACTTAACTATATAATATTCTTTTTAATCATTACTAATTTCCAAAGGTGAAGAAAACCTTGTTAAAAAAATATGTAAGCTGATTGTTTTTCTGGAAACAAAATAAAGGCTCAACTAGCAACCCTGCATTAAAAAAGAGAACCTGAAATTCACATTCCAAATCTACTTCGAGACAGAAAGACCCCAAATTCCTTCCAGTTTCCTAAGATTTTTCCACTATAATTTTTTTCGTTATTGTCTTCTTCATAAAATGTTAGTTATATTTTGGGGTTTTGCTATTGCATAGTTTAGCATATATAAGGAAATCGTCTTTCCAATTCACTAATAAAAAAGGGAGTACAGGAGAGAAGAAGGAACAGAGGGAAGGAGGAAGGAATAAACAGAGAACAAACCCACGTGGCTAAAAGAAACTGACCTGAGAAGACAAAACAATTCATAATTTAAAATACTATATAATACAAATGAAGTTAAAGATGTGTTTTGCCCAGAAGAGGACTGACTTGAAGTAAACTGATATGATTTTCTGGATAACACCCTGTATTTCCCTGCTTTAGTGAAACAGTCAGTCATAGAAGAGCTCTATCTACAGGGAAATTATGAAAGAAATAATCTTCATTTCTCCATGATTCTTTAAAACCAAATTGGACTTTATTCCTTCTTATTTCTCTCTCAAACTCCACTCCTCGACATAGAAAATAGCATTCTGGAATGACTTAGAATTAGAGATCAGTCAATATTTCATGATTTTAAGGTTCTTCATTAGGAACAATGTGAATTCGGGCCCAATAATCCTAATCCTAGCTTTTTCTTTAGTTCTATAGTTCTATTAGGCCATGTTCTTAGAGCACTGTTTACACTTATTGCCAATAGTCTCTGGATTGGAGGTCAAACTGTCACTTACCTTCTTCAGCATACCCTTCAATGATTAAATGCCCCCAGGGACTTTTAAGAATCATTTTCATCTTGTAAATATTTTTAAATTGACATCTTAACTTTATAGTTGCTTCCCCTGTGAGGGAAAGAGACTAGGGTGATGGAGGGTTTTTGGTTCTTACTTTGTATTTTTCAAGGACTTATTACTTTTTAAATTAAAATCAAGGAACCAGCACAAGAATGCTAGTAAGGTATAAGTGAGATGTAATGCTTGGTGTGCATAAGGGTTCAATAGTCCACTGTGAGAGTGCAGCCTTTTGAACAACCTCAGTGATAAGTGGGAACCACTTGTCCAAGACTATTTTATTTAAGATGCAATACTCATTTCTATCCCCTTCAATACATTTTAAGTACCCCAAGCTAGAATAATGGGGCTAGAGGTGCAAGAAGAATATTATACCAAACAGGGGCAATATAAAAAAAATTACAATCAAATTTTCCTTATTAAAAATATAAGTCAAAAACCTAAATACACTATTATTCCACAGAGTTTTAAGGTATATTAAAAACATTGTGATAGGATGTTTCAAAAATTATGGTACAATCCCCTTTGACACCCTCATTCCTGAGTCACCACTTCAGCAGGACTGGGTTTGGCATACTCAACCCACATGATGAGACAATAGCAAAAGAGCTTGATGGCTCAGTTGCCGAGGACTAGCCCACTAGGTTCTGAAGACAAGTGGACCAGGTGCTCCCACTGTCCATGCCAACCACCAAACCTGTGAGTGAGGCTGTCTCAGACCAGCTCTCACTCAGCTGATCCATCAGTTGACTAAAACTGCATGAAGGAGCCCAGATAAAACCAAAAGTAAAACACTACCCAGATGAATCCAGTCCCAAATGGCCAAGTAATTGCTATTTTAAGCCACTAAGGTTTTGTTGTTGTTGTTTTGTTTTTCTTATCTTTACGGGAGTATAATTTCTTTACAATGGTGTGTTAGTTTCTGCTTTATAACAAAGTGAATCAGTTATACATATACATATGTTCCCATATCTCTTCCCTCTTGTGTCTCCCTCCCTCCCACCCTCCCTATCCAACCCCTCTAGGTGGTCACAAAGCACCAAGCTGATCTCCCTAAGCCACTAAGTTTTGAGGTGGTTTGTAATACAGCAAAAGCTAATCTATACTATAATACGATTTGGTCAAGTGGGTTTATCCTTGAGAATGCACGGTTGGTTCAGTATCAGCCAGTCAAATCATGTGATTCCCTGTATTAGTTAAATAAAAGGAGAAAATCATATCATCATTCTTTTTAGATAGGAGAGATAAAAAGCATCCCATGAGGTTCAAAATCTATTGGGTAGGGTAAATTTTATAAAACTAGATCCAAATAATAACTATCTTTCCTTGATAAAGGCTATATACCAAAAATACATGGCACATGTATACACTAACAAAAATTATTATACTACTAATTTTTTTAAAAAATTAGCATTTCCTTTAAGGAGAGAATTGAGATAAAGATTTCTAACATTACTGGTCTATTGGAACTGACCTTTTTGGAGCTGTGTATTGAGAGAAATAGAAAGAGAGAGAAGGTTTAGAAGAATATAGATAAAAATGTCATATTTATAGATTGTTTTGATTATGTATTTCATTGGAAACACAGGAAAATCAATAAGCTATTAAATCTAAGAAAAGAGCTCAACATAGGGGCTGGAAAAAAATTAATACACCAAAATCAATTGTGTTCCTCCATAGCATCAATATCTAGATACAATACAAGATGAATTTACCATAGTAACAAAACCTATAGAGAGTATGGGGTTTCACCTAATAAATTATGCAGAAAATCTTCATAATGAAAACTTTATTAGAGGACACATGAGTAAAAGAAATATATATCACAGGTATGGATGAGATGACTTACTATAATAATATAAATGTCCTTATATTAATCTATAAAATTAAATGCAACTGTAATAAAAGGCCAAGCTCTTTTTTTTTTTTTGAGGGACAGCATAAAAAAGTGATTCTAAAATGTATCTGGGGGACTTCCCTGGTGGCACATTGGTTGAGAATCCGCCTGCCAATGGAGGGAACATGGGTTCAATCCCTGGTCCAGGAAGATCCCACATGCCACGGAGCAACTAAGCTGGTGCACCACAACTGCTGAGCCTGCACTCTAGAGCCCACGAGCCACAACTACTGAAGCCCACGAGCCTGGAGCCTGTGCTCCGCAACAAGGGAAGACACTGCAATGACAAGCCTGTGCACCACAACAAAGAGTAGCCTCCTGCCCCACCCCTCGCTGCAACTAGACAAAGCTCACACGCAGCAATGAAGACCCAATGCAGCCAAAAAAAAAGAAAAAAAAAAGAGCAGATTGCTCTATCTTCTATAAAAAAATTAAAATAAAATAAAATAAAATAAAATGTATCTGGAAGAATAAAGTTCTCCATACAGCTAAGGTAGTTTTGAAAAATAAGCTCAAAATGGAGAATGTGCCCTACACATTAAGATATATTGGGAAGTCATGATAGATAAGAACTGTGTGATGCCCTTGGAAGAAACAGCAAACAAGAAAACAAATCAAACAGGTGGCCTAGAAATAGAGCTATATACAGATAGGAAGTTGGCACATGAAAGAGATGGAATCATAGTCCAATGGAGGAAGTTGAATTACAGCTTTTGGGGAAACAGTCTCATTTTCAAAAGAGATATGAGACTGGATCTTAACCTAGTGATATCACTTATGTTGTACCCAGTCCTATATAGCTCACCTAATCTTCACAAGAAAATCCACAAGGCATAAACTATTATCCTCATTTTACAGGTGGAAAAACTGAGGTATGAGAGATAAAATGACTAGCCTAAGAAGTACATGGTGGAGCTGGAACTTAAACCCCACAGAAATCATTCTATTAACCATTATGTTATATAATTCCACCTAATGTACAAAACTAAAATACAATAGTTTTAATATCTAAATGTGAAAAATAAAATCTAGAGAGAATAAAAGAAATTGCAAGGTAATATATCTGTGATTTCAGGGTAAGAGATGAAATAGATCTTTGAAAAATAAAGAAGCATACATTGTATGAAGCAAAAGTGATGAATTTAACTATATTAAAATTATAAATTTATTAATATAAAAAATCTGATTTAAAAAAATGGGCAGAAGAGCTGAATAGACATTTTTCCAAAGAAAACATACAGATGGCCAACAGGCACATGAAAAGATGCTCAACATCACTAGCCATCAGGGAAATGCAAATCAAAACCACAATGAGAGATCACCTCACACATGTCAGAATGGCTATCATAAAAAAGAACAAAACTAACAAGCCTTGGCGAGGATGTGGAGAAAAGGGAACCCTGGTACACTGTTGGTGGGAATGTTAACTGATGTAGCCACTAGAGGGGTGGGATAGGGAGAGCGGGAGGGAGACACAAGAGGAAGAAGATATGGGGACATATGTATATGTATAGCTGACTCGCTTTGTTATAAAGTGTTAGAAACTAACACACCATTGTAAAGCAACTATACTCCAATAAAGATGTTAATAAAAACAAAAACAAAACAGAACTACCATATAATCCAGTAATTCCACTCCTGGGTATATATCTGAAGAAAACAGAAACACTGATTTGAAAAGATGCATGCACCCACATCCAGTGTTTATAACAGCATTGTTTACAATAGCCAAGATATGGAAGCAACCCAAGTGTCCATCAACAGATAAATGAATAAAGAATACGTGCCATATATATACAATGGAACACTGCTCAGCCATAAAAAATGATTAAATTGTGCCATTTGCAACAACATAGATGGACCTGGAGGGTATTATGCTTAGTGAAATAAGTCAGACAAAGACAAATACTGTAATGATATCACTTATAAGTAGAATCTAAAAAATAAGACAAAAATGAAGACAACAAAACAGAAACAGATTCACAGATATAGAAAACAATCTAGTGGTTACCAGTGCGGAGAGGGAAGCGAGAGGGGCAAGATACAGACTGGGAATTAGGAAGTGCAGACAACTATGTATAAAATAAATGAGATACAAGGATATATTGTAGGGCATGGGGAATATAGCCAATATTTTATAATAACTTTCAATGGAGCATAATCTATAAAAATATTGAATCACCATGTTGTACACCTGAAATTAACATAATATTGTAAATCAATTATACTTTAATAAAAAATTAGAATTTTATGTACAATAAAGGATACCAAAGTCAGACTGAAAAACAGTTGATGGGTAGAAGACATATACATTATCTAAAACCCAATAAAGGACTCAACATCTGAATACAAAAACTTCTGCATCTCTAAAGACACTGAATACTCAATAGAAAAATGAGCGAAGGTCATGATAGGCAATTCATAGAATGGAAAACATTAATAGCAAGAAAGCATATGAAGACCTAACTTTTCTAGAATCAGAGCAATGCAGAATTAAAACACCTTACTTCCTATGAATCCACACATGCCAAATTTCCAGAAGTTAAAATGCAAATTATGCCGTGGAGCAACTACGCCTGCGCACCACAACTACTGAGCCTGCGCTCTAGAGCCTGGGAGCCACAACTACTGAGCCCGCGCGCCTAGAGCCTGTGCTCCACAACAAGAGAAGCCACTGCAATGAGAAGCCTGAG
Source organism: Tursiops truncatus (assembly GCF_011762595.2). NCBI lineage: Eukaryota > Metazoa > Chordata > Mammalia > Artiodactyla > Delphinidae > Tursiops > Tursiops truncatus. Next base: position 83,395 of record NW_022983222.1, on the reverse strand, counting down.
CACCGCAACGAAGAGTAGACCCCGCTCGCTGCAACTAGAGAGAGCCTGAGTGTAGCAACGAAGACCCAATGCAGCCAAAAATGAATAAATTAATTAATTTTTAAAAATGCAGATTAACAGCATGTGGTGACAAAGGATATGGCGAGAGAAATTCCAAGTATTGCTGGTGAGGGGAAAATGGTACAGCTATTCGGGGGAGGAATCTGTGAAATAAGGCATATATATGACTTCTACCTCAGCTATTCCACGGCTGCACTGTTACTCTGCACTGTTACTCAAGGGGACATGTGGAAAGAGTGTATTAATGCTTTATGGTGGACATAAAGTGTTGAAAATAGCCTAAGTATGTATCACCAGGGTAATGGATAAGCAAAACATGGTATCAACATATGGTGGAATATTAGACAGTGGCCAGAAGCAATAATTTCTATGGAGCAACACAGACAAATTTTAAAACAATAATTTTGTGTAGAAAAAATAAAAGAATAGGATGTGATTCTTAGTCGATACTACTTTTGCAAAAATGAGAAAATACAAAACAATTCGGTATTTCAAATATATACATATGTTTAAAATAACTATGAAAGGTGAGTTGGGAAATTACATATTAAATGGCCCAAATGGTGCTATATAGGGGAAAATAAAGGAAATAAATCTGGCAGAGGAACGTCGGGGCCAAAACCAATCTTAAAAGTATTAGAAAATAGAGTGACCATACACACTGATGATAGAGTGACATGAACTGAGGCATATGGTCCCTTTTGAGTAAATGCCTTAAATACAAACTAAAAAAATAATGTCATAAGATTTACAAGCACTATAAAAATATTTAGCAGTATTGCAGTAGATAGTAGAAATATATAACCTTTCAACTTAAATAAAAACAAGACTGATGAAATATCATCTTTGTTCCCATGTCGTCCATGCTAAGGAAGAAATAATAAATCAGCTTTTAAGATAGAATTTTTTACAATGAGAGATAAAAAACAAACAAAAAGAAACCCTAACTGTTTATCCCATGAAGGGAGAAAAAAACAATTTGAAAAGTCAGAGTAGAACTCTCTAAGGACAATATTTAACATCAATTTTTGTAAAACAGAATTTTAAGAAGCTGGTTTTGAATTGTTTGTAGAGTTTCTAATTAGCATGCTGAGGAAATACAGGGTCCATCTTAATCCAGAAGCAAATAAAAAGTTCTGACTCTTAAAATTCTAGGCTCTAGAGTAGGTGCGTGCTGGTGTGCTGGTGTGTATGTGTGTGTGTGTGCACATTTGCTGTGTGTTTTCAATAAACTCAAGAGTACATAAGGGTGTATGTTATTACATTGTAACAATTCTTGAGCAAGTCTAACTGAAGGTCAGTAGCAAACAAGTAGATGCCGCTTGGGTGGCCCCCCAAACTCTCAGGTAATGAGCAGATCTGGCTTGGCAATCATGTTCTGCTTTTAGACATAATGCATTTTTATGTTCTTGTTAGCATTGAAAGACTAACTTGAATATTCTGCAACTGATGAAATGGACAACAGAGCAGTAACCTAGAGTTTACATGTATTTGGGGCAGTAAAACTTTAGTTCTAGATTTAACTTGGATATTAGTCCTAATTTAACTTGGATTTTCTACAACGCATTTTTTTCCTATAAACTGGAGGTATATACCACCATAATCCTAAAAAACCTGTGACTTTGGGCTTCAGGGGTCTAAGCCTTCTCTCTAAGTGACTGAAAGGTACAACTGGATATTAGACCTGTCTAAAAATTGTCCTTTTCTGTCCTCACATACAAGGGTTCAGCTTGATTTCTGGATAGCTGTCAGTAAAAAAAAAAAAAAAAAAGTGCAAAGAGCTAATGCCTTTTGCTACAAGACAAAACCATTTCTCCTGGACATGCAGTAATAGGAGGCAATGCCATGTGTTGGAAGCATGCACATATTTTATGATAGATATTAATCTGGAGGTTAACAGCTAGATGCTCTGGCTGAAGTAGTTTATTTCAAACATACATATAATGTTAACCCACTTTGTAACAAAGCCTTCAACATTTCATATGCAAATTCGTTTTTCTTTCTAGTTTAAGCCCAAGGAAATCCCTATAAATCTTGTCTCCAAAGAGAAAATATAAAGAATTCATAAGATTAAAGACTTCTTATCAATTGTATAAAAATCTAGAAATGTACGAACTAGACAAAAATGTAGACGTCTAAGAGAACGTCCAACAAATAGAAAAGTAGAGGACTGCACTGAGATTGCAATCCTGAGAAAAATACATTATTTCTAAATGAAAAAGTAAATGGAGATAGTATAAATTAAAGCCAGAAGAAAAATTTTAAACCTACAAAAATACGAGTCAATACAAAGTTAAAAACCCATGAATTTTACTATATACCCAAAGGCTTCACAAAAGATCTCATGAATATCACAAATTAAAATAAAACAAACAAAAGCCAGAAATATTGTTTTCCCCAAATTGTACTACTACCTGCTTATTGCTTCAGTGGTAAGAAGAAAAATTATCTTCAAATAGTTAAATTATATACCTACTTATATTTTAACTCTTAGGTGGATCTTGTTATATAATATATATGATCTTTAAAGAAAACTTGTTGGTTGTTTATTTTGGCATCTCTTAGGAAATTCCTATTTAATTAGATAAATCTCCTTAGATAACTCTTAAATAAAAATAGATGCAAATATAGTATGTTTCATATCATTCATTTTAGACCTCTAAGAGTTGGAAAAGCTCAACCTGGAGAAGAAACTAGTTTTATTGAGGGAAGAAACTACTTTCCAGTTTAGAAGAGGAGGGATTATCCCATTTCTGTAGAGGAAGCAATCAGGAAGATACAAAAAGAATGATCCTTGCCTAGTGCTAAGGCCAGAACTACTGTGAATATTGTACCAGATCTTGTAAAAACAGCCACTGTGCTGGCACTCACAGGCCTGGGTCATGGTGTGTTCAACAATAAAACTTTGTTCCAAAGGATGGAACTCCTTCGGGCCAAAAAGCTTTCACCTGCATTATTCCATCAACCTCACTGTTTTGTTATGGGAAATGTGTTTATTTTTTGAAATGACATTGAAATATACCCTTAAAAGAACACTTTAGGTCTCAACAAGATTCTCTTCTCTTTCAGCCAACACATTACCTTTTAGAAATCAACAGTCTACTTCTTTCTTTAAATCATCACATTTCAAAGCTGTAGCAGCTAATCAATGTTAATATAACTTTTCCAAAACTGCAATCTCCCTAAATTTCTATGCTGTCTTCTTTATCCTGTCTTTTCAAGGTAAAGGTATCTTCCCAGTTTTCTTAGCATTATCAGGATTACGGATTTTGTTCATTGTTAAAGTTCGTTATTTATGGACATAAGTTAATGTAAATGCAAAAATATCTCGTATTATTCACAAGCTGGCTGACTTAAATCACTCGCTCTTAAAGCAACTTTACTGCTCTCCAATCTGTTCAAATGCACGGAAATATAAATTCAGGATGATGCGGCTTTTCTGCAATGCTTTCTTTTCAGGCTGCAGTCTACATGACAGCGTTATACCTTATCCTTGCTGCTGTTGTTGTTCAATCTATAAAATCTCTCTTGAAGACCCCCAAAACAGCTTGTAATTTAAACTTTTACTTTTGGTGACTCACTGTTTTCAAACTGCCATCTCTGACCATATCCCCCTTCCAGGGGAATTTATGCAGACTCTTAACCCATAATTGCTTTACTCTTTATCTCTATTTCTGGGTTCTTAAATTAACTGTTACATCAGTGTTCTTCATTACTCAAATTATTTTTTCTTAAGAACTTTTCCTGGAAGTAAGTTCATGCTACTTTTGACAAGCAAACATTTGACCTCTGAAGGAATTCTTATGGAAATGGGTTTATATCCCAAATGCACCACCAAAAATCTTTGTGACCTTGCATAAACGTCCCTTACCATTTCAGGTGCTATCTTTGCTTGACTCCAAACTGAACTGATTAAAACTATGAGCATCTAGCTGTTATGCACTTTTGTCTCAGTTTGGTCAATGAAACTCTCAAAAATCCATCAGATTTTCATTATTTTTATCATTAGCCTGTTTGTGTAAAATAAGTTACCATTTATGGAGCCAGTGTTCTCCTTTATTCCGGCATCCAATCATTGTAAATATTTCTCATGGACACATTCTTAGAAGGCCTATGAATAACCTGGCCTCTTACTGATTCTCCCTTTTGGAGTCTTACTAGCCAGACTTCCCCAATAACTTTCAGAGAGAGTTTTGCCCCTTTCCGGGTCTTCTTTTTGACTTCTATACGCCATAGAACTTTCAAAAGTCATCACACCAATACTAATATTACCACATACCCTCCAAAAAGCTCCAAGCTGTTTATGCCTATTCATTAAGTTAATACTTTATCAAAACTTGTCCAATTGAGTAGTTTTAGCACAGATATTTTACACAGTTTAGCACAGACATGCTCTGTTTAAGGCTGACAGATCCATTAGGAATTAACTTTCTGGTACATTTTCCCTCTGACATTTTCCTCACAACTGCGTTTCCTCATAACTGAGCCATCAGTTATCTCTTGCCTATAGAAAGGCAGATAAGAGAAAAGAAAGCTAAGTGAGAAAAGATATGTAAATAGACTAGCACAATATTGGACACATAGTAAGTATTCAATAAATGATAGCAAGTATTCTTACCCTTATCCTCACATTAGTTTATATGTATTAAAAACTGATTACTGGACTCAACTCTTACTTCCATTGCTCATTAGATCCTCACAGAAACCTTGGAGGAAGCGAGGTTTTATCCCCAATTTACAGGTTGGGAGACTGCAGCCTAGAGGGCTTAAGTACCTTAACTGAAGTCATATAGTCAAGAAATAAGCCTATATTTGTCACAATCACTTGCCCATGCTTTGACGTGACACCACCACCCATCATTTACCCAGCTTCACCAAGGTACTACTAAATTTTTTACTCTTATTCTCCTCTCTTTGCTTCATACTGCCATTGTCACCAGCCCAGTCAAATTCACTTTTAATTTTCCAATGTTAATGAAGGGAGTAGAAGGTGGAAATTGAGGTTAAAGGAGGAAACTTTAATGTTATTCAAGGATGACTTCATCTTAACTTCCAGCCTTCGTCTACCCATTCTCTGCTCCAGTCACACGCAGAGTATTTGCTATCTCTTCCATAAGTCTTGACTTTTCTTGTCTTTATGCCACTTTTCTTTTCTCCATTTGCAATGAATCTCCCTTTCCCTTGGTTCTTCACCATTTCTTACTCCATGCTCTCCATTAAAATTCAAACCTACCTTTAAAGCCCAACTCATATACCAGTTGTGTCCTGCAGTCGCCTGGATCTGCCAAGTCAGAACTAACCACTTGCTCCTCCGTGCTCCTGCAATGGCAATGATGTTAGAAGGGCGAGTGATTTTACAGCTCACTCACCACCTGCGGGAAATATGTCCTCTTTGCCCTTCCACATCCTTTCTCCACCCAACTCTATATGGATGGCTTGCATGGCCTATCTTAGTAAGTGTCCTTGCTCTAGGCTTACTGTTTGGTTCACCAATGAAGAGTACCAATAGAAGACTGTAGGGAATGAAGGAGGGGAGTGAAGTTAGGGTATTAATTCTTGCCAAATTGCATCCCCCAACTAACGTATAGTGCTTCTCCGTGGGGCATCACAGCATCTTTGGGGAGGACTCTCTCTCCAGCAAGGCTTCCTTTCTCTTTCATCTCCTATAAAGGTAGCCACACTTTTACTGAACCCAGGGCACTACACTATCTCTTGATTCTCTACATTGGGCTCAATTTATCCTTATTGATGTACCCCTGATTTCCTGCTGAGACCCTGTCTGATGAAATTCGTAACATGCTCTTCTAAGCTGTTAATTTTACAAACCACATTATTACACTTATTAGAAGAATGTCTTCAGGATGTGTCAGTAAGCTCTGATTGATGATAATGGTAAACAGCTAGAATTTATGGAACATAAAGTATGCTTTGGTTACTCTCTTGAGTACACCATGTGCATTATTCTAATTAATTAAAATCACTATTAGCTAAGCAAGGCACACAGATGCTAAGAGGTTCCCAGAAGTAACTTGCTCATGGTCACCCCAGTGTCTCAGTAGTGTTTAGGACTCAGATCTGTCCAAAGCCTAAACCTTAAGTTCTAGGTCTAAGCAGTGGCTCTCAAACTTGAGTATGCATCAGCATCACCAAGAGAGCTTGCTGAAACAGGCAGTGGGCCCCACCCCCAGAGTGTCCGAGTCTGTAGGTCTGGACCAGGGCCCAAGACTTTCACTTCTAAAAATTCCTACGTGCAGCTGATGTGCTGGTCTGGGTACCAGACTTTGAGAACCACTAGTCCAGGCATTTTAGGTCCAGAATTTCAGGTGTTAGAATAATTTTCTGGTGATAAATTGTTGAAAAAAAAAAAAGCACTGCATTTTCCTGTTTGTAAGGAGGTAATACATTCAATCTTAAAGAGTCAATAATGGGGCTAAGTATCTAAGAAAGAAGAGTTATTCTCCAGGAAGATGGGAGGAGATGGACATTCTAAGGACAGGAATGCCCTTTCAGGAAACTTGCAAAGGGAACAGTAAAATAACATAGTAAGATTCTGCTATCCAGTGTTCACAGAACATGAGTGGGATACCCTTGACTGGAAAATGGGAAGCCAACTTTTGCTCACCATATACATACCTTATTCAGTACAAATGTTTATTAAGAATCTCCAAAAGCTAGACACTAGGCATCAGGGCTACACTGATAGAGCAGATAAAGTGCCTGGCCTCAGGGAGCTTGTGCTTCAGATGATGTACCTCAGCTAGATAGACTGAATGATGGATACTATATTGGGTTCACACTTCGTCTCAAGAAAAACATATATCCATAGACGTGATCCAGGAGTCAAATGGCAAAAGACCTAGCCTCAAAGTGAGTGTTAATTTCATTAAATGGTAGGTAAAAATTATTTTATATGCCGAGATAGGCTCTGCTTAAAAGACACACTATTCCTCCAAACGTATTATACAAGCCAGCTTATGAACCTGTGACTTTTTCTAGGAGAAATGTTGCCTTCTTTCCCAAGAAGGGAGCAGTAGGGGTCGGGGTGGAAATAGTTTCATCATCAGAGGCACAGTCTCACTACTACTGCTCAGCTCCAATTCGCAACCTTCTGAATGGTTTCCAGACTAAGTAATTTAGCAAAGTGATGAAGAAAAAATGGCCCATTAATCTTATGATGCGTGTTATAACTTCACTCTGGGTTTAGCATAGGAAAAATATTATTTGCATTGATTAGAAATATGCTTTATGGCTGCATATATTATTCACTCTGAAGATTCTAAAATTATTAGCTGGGTTGACATGATGAACTGCACAGGAGTACTTCTAAATGGCATCTCAATGTCATCTGTTACTCACATCATATAGGTCTAGGAATCAATATGTATTTTACTCAATATGAGATCTTATTCCAAACATCAAAATATACCTGTTTTTATTCGATTGTTATCATCATGAAATTAGCAGCTAAATGTCATTTAGAAAATTCAAATCAAGTAAATTACTGTATTAACTGTCCAACTATGATTATGATTTTCCTCCACTTATAGCTGAACCTAATATAATGATCTGGTCAGTCTGACTAGGAGGATTTATTCATTAATTTACTCAAATGTTCTGAGGTATATTTTGAAGGACTTAAATGATGGTCTGGTTTGTAGGATCCAACAGTAAGGGTGCAGGTTTATCTCCTACAAGCTCTGTGACCTTGCCCAAGTGACTTAGCATCTCTGAGCCTCACTTTCCTAATCTGTAAAATGGAAACAATAATAGAACCCAAGTTGTAAAGCTGCAAGAAAAAAAGTAATATGGTAATATATTTTGGCACAAAAGAGCAGTTACGCTGATGGTCATTATTTGTGAATACTGTTGCTAAGATTATTGAAAACCTGTTGTGTGTTAGGTGCTGTTCAAGGACGAGAATTTTAAGACTGTTCTTCACCTTTATCCCAGTTTTACCTGCAAAGTTCTGCCATGCACTGGAAGAACATACTGGTATTTCTAGGGAAGGGGACCACTCAGGTGACATTTTTTTTCACCAGGTAAAGTATACAAAGGTTATAGTGTATCTTTTGAGTCCTTTGGACGTCTAGTTACCTTTCACTAGAATGAGTCTAGTAGATCCTGATAGATACCTGAGACAAGGTCAGGTCGGTGACGTTGGTACCTTTTCTGGCTTAAGAGCATAGGGCAGAAACACAGGAAGAGAGGTCTTCCTTTTCCACTCCTGTTACTAAGAACCCTCTCGAATAATGACAATCTGAAACAGATCACTACATTGTTGCACTGCTGTAGAATCAAAGCAGTGCACAAAGCAAAGAGCACTGGCCTCCATTATACGTGCATTTCACTTGAGATTCACTTTTCTAGACCGTGGAGAAAGCAGATGTTCCAACACTTTCCAGGTACTGGAATATTACAATCTGGCCATCTCCACCACTGCATGTTTGATCACACTGTTCCCTGCAAATGGAATGCTGTTCCAGCAAGGTCAGATTGACCAGTGCAAATACCTGATTTTATCGTACGGTCAGAACCAAATTAACTTACTGAAATTCTGCCCAGCTCAGGGTCTACCTTCTCTGTGAAACCTCCTGTGAGATCCCAAGTTACAAACAACTCTATCTTCTTCAGAAGACATTGTATACTATATAAATAGTAATTTACATATAAATATATGTATATGTGTCTGTATTTCCTTGTTACATTAAGTTATAACTCCTGTGGTTTCTCTTCTTCACTAAACTGGACCCCCTTATCATCACAGTAGCCATGTACATCAATGTATCCTCCAAAACATCCAGAATAATATCATGGATTCAGTATATAGTTGTTTAATAGAAAACAATTAACTAACCACTGCAGAATACTAGTGTCTCTCAAGGTGTGTTCAGTGGATCATAAATCCTATGAGACAGTCCATGAAGGAAAAGATTTCAAATAAATTTGGGATCTGTTGTCCACTACATCTCCTTATCAGAGACTCATAATTCACAAGACTCGTAAAAAGCTCTGTAGCAAAGAAACTGTTGACTTAGTTTGACCCAGTATTTCTCTTACAAGAGTATCAGTTCTGGAGGTCAAGGACATTTTCCACCTCTAATACAACATCTCTACTGCCTAGTAGAGTGCCTGGCACTTAGTAGACACCTAATAAATATTTGAATAAGTTTAAACATACATTCCCCTTTTAAGCTATAGAAGAAAAACATAGTATATAGTATATTTTGATTTACTTGGGGAGAATAATAATATGAATAGATAAATTTACACAAATCATCTTAAAGTATATATATTTGATAATACTTTTTTCCACAAATCTACACAATTGCACATTTAGTGGTGATAGTAAACAAACTACATTTGCTTCTGAAAACTTGCTAAGAAGGATGGCTACTAAAAACTACAACTTGAACCCAAAACAATTGATTTAGTTCATTGGTCCCCACTCCTTAGCAGTTTTAATATAGAAGAAAATAGACGCATATATTTCTTTTCTGCCATAATATGACATCATATAAGGAATGCTATGTTATTAGCTAGAAATAAGATTTGCTTTTGTTATTTTAGTACATTTGATCACATAAGAATAATTCTAGATTTTTTCCCCTCCTGTGACTCTCATAGCATCCCCATCTAAAATAGACTTTGGAGATTTAGATCAAATGTCATATCAATTGTCCTAGACTGCTTACTATGTGCTTTCACTATAGATTTTAATGTCAATAGAGAAAGGAGAAGGAAAAGTCAGAGGGAAATGAAACAGGTGTATGCAACACCCCTCTCTACTACCGACATTTCTCAGAATTCTGGGGGAAGTTGCATCTATAAGCGGAAAGTTTTTCACCACGGAACTCACGGTGGTTGAACTTCTCATGAAGAATTTTTTTTTCCCTACTGAAGAAAACTATGTTTGATTTTACCATAACTGAAAAGTTCTCCTGTTTCTACTTCTGAGGTTTGCCCTCAAGACTACTGTTTACCTAATGGAAGGGACTCCTATGCATGGAGGAAAAAGTGCACCATTTGAAGGAAAAGCTAAAGGAGTGATATTCAGGTAGCTCCTCATTCCACCAATGAAAACATACACATAGATTTTCCACTTTACACCTCATTTTCCACCTTATTTTCAAGATTTTGAAATGAACATGTAGGGTCTGATGAGTTTGTCAATAGTCTATAATTATTAGTGTTATTAAAATAGAATACAAATGATAAGCCATATGTAAAAATGCTGTGTGAATAAACTGCTATACCGCAAATAATACAAATGAGTGAATGGCAGTAAATGCTAAGAGGGATTAACAACATAAAGGATATTAAAAAAATGATGACCGTATTTCATATTTATGTGTGTTTTTCTCTCTCACTTTTTTTTTTTGTCTTTTTTTTTTTTTTTTGCTGTACGCGGGCCTCTCACTGTTGTGGCCTCTCCCGTTGCGGAGCACAGGCTCCGGACGCGCAGGCTCAGCGGCCATGGCTCACGGGCCCAGCCGCTCCGCGGCATGTGGGATCTTCCAGGACCGGGGCACGAACCCCCGTCCCCTGCATCGGCCGGCGGAACACTCAACCACTGCGCCACCAGGGAAGCCCTTCTCTCTCACTCTTACTCAACTCCTAAATAACTAAGAGAATATGCTCACAAATGGTAAGCATGTCTTGGATGTTCGATGTGTGTTTGTGGGAAAGAACAAAAAAAAAACTGCCTCAATTAGGTCAAATATCATACAAGAGATGAATGAGATTAGAGATGGGATTGGGATTTGTGTTAGTGACTCAATAGCTAACCAATCACAGATATGACAGTGTAGTGCAATATGCAAATATACTTTTAAACAACTTCTCTTAAGTTATCTACTGTCTGTAAAGAAAATCACACTCAACTGCTCTGCACTTAACCCCAGAGCTTCTGAGTTAGAATCTGTTAGAAATAGGTACATGTTTCATTGCTTTGGCAACATTTACATGGCTCTGCATCAGGCAATACAACTGCTAAGATCACACCCTGGGAATTCAGGAAAGGCTAGTGTCCAGTTCTGGTCGTTCTACCACCCAACTGTGATCTAGGGTAAATTCCTGATAAAAAAAAAAGAAAAAAGAAAAACCCTGAAGATGCTGAAACAGTATTTCCTACTTCACAGGATCGTCATGGGGATAAAAGGTCATTAGGATAAAGTGCCTCTCACCCAGGAAACACTGATAAATGCTACTGATGCTACCATCATCATCATCATGACCGATCAAGAACATATTGCCACATGGAAATTCAACATTCCCTGGGCCATTCACAACTTTCCTTTAAAGGACTCATATTCTATGTGGGGTCTTAACACCTTCAAATAACAGAAAATACAAGTCTTTACGCCTTTTTTTCTGTAGCTAATTTTGGCATCTTTCACCTCTGTCCACTTAAGTGTTGGTTTAGCATATTCTTGTCACACAAAGAAGCTACTTCCCAAAGAGAGGAACAATGTGTCAAGTGACAAAGACATTGAGTGAAGTCTTTCACATCCTAGATTGTCCACGGTACAGCTCAGCTGGTCTCTGGGTTGGAAGGCCTGGGTCTACTTTGCTCGTCTGTTACAGGGGAAGGGACATGGTCCTTAGCATGTGCTCTGTGAAACAGAGGCAGCTGCTGGTAGAAGTATAACACAAGCAGAACTGGCTTCAATTCTTCCTTCTTAGGTCTTTTTCTTCTTGTTCAGCTGTTCAAGGAACTTGCCTGCCCTCTGTCCCTGCCAGGACGATGTTACATCTGCCTGGATAAGTAGGTCACCATTGTATATCAGGAAAGGTCTTATTTGGAATCATCAGGAACCGGATACGGCTAATTTGAGCAGAAAAAGAAACTTTTGGAAGTTTATGGTGAGGTCTCAGTAACTACAAGCAGACTAAACAACCGTAAGCCAAGCCTATGCTATTGCAATTATAGGATCAGGCCGAAGTGATGTTATAAGTCCTAGCTGGCCTTGCTACCAAGCAGGAACAGGAAACAGGAGGTTGACCCAGCACTGTGGGCCTTGCTTCTTAACATCATTTATTTGTCATTCAAAATCCAAGAGAGGGGTGCAGTTGGCCAACCCGAGGTCGCCCGACTGTTTTCCATCTGTAAGGGAGACTGAGCATGTGAATAAACAGTGTATCTGACATGTTCAGCTTGTATAACGAGAGGAAGGCTCTGTTTCTCACCAAGACCCACAAAGTAGAAAATTCCCCAGAGAAAGGAATTTCAGATCAGATGCTTGGAAAGTTAAAAACAACAACAAACAAATGCAGATGTGGAATTAAAGACATGGAGTCATTAAGAACCTATATGTGGAGTGATTCAGACCTGAGTTCACATCTGGAGCAAGCTACTCAATCTTGCTGAGCTTCAATTTTCTTTAAAGGAAACAACGTGGAAGATGATATCCACATGTAACTTGTGGTACACATGAAGGAGGGTAGTACAGTATATGATGCCTGGCACATCCTATGCATTTTCTAAAACTACTACTAGTCCTATTATTATTGTTACTTATTATACAATTTATTGTAGAAATTAACACGGAGAGTATCAATAAATGTTAATACAGTGCTAAGTGTCACACTTATGATCTCAACTAATTATTTGTTGATTCAACAAACATTCCACATATCAGAAAATAACCTGTTAGTGTGTATATATATATATATATATATATATATATATATTTTTTTTTTTTTTTTAACAGAAGAAAAGAAACCCTGAGGCTTAGAAAGTGTAAACAATGTACCAAAAGTCACTCATTTAAGAGGTAATGGAATATTATTCAGCCTTAAAAACATGAAGGAGATCCTTTCATTTGTGACAATATAGATGAAACAGGAGTGCATTATGCTGATGAAATAAGCCAGACAGGATAAATACGAATTCTATCATTTATATATGGAATCTAAAAAGAAAAAAAGCCACACTCATAGAAACAGAGTAGAAAACTGGTTGCCAGGGGCTGGGGTGTGGGTGGGGAAAAGAGGGGAAGACTGGTAAAAGGGTACAAACTTTCAGCTGCAGGATGAATAAGGTCTGAGGATCTACTGTATAACATAGTTACTACAGTCAATAATACTGTATTGTATAACTAACATTTTCTGAGAGAATAGAACTTAAGTGTTCTCACCAAAAAAAGAAAAAAAGGAAAAAGGTGTCATGAGCTGTTAGATGTATTAATTAACGTGATGGGAAGGATCCTTTTACAACACATATGTATATCAAATCATCATGATATACTCTTTGACTATCTTACAATTTTGTCAATTATACCTCAATAAAACAGAAAAAAAAAAGAAGTAATAAAGAAGAGACTCCAATCCAGGATTATCCAGCTCAAAAAACTACACTCTTAACCATTACAATATAGTATCCATCCATATGTTATAACTGTAAAATGCTTAACACAAAGGAAACGTTAAATAAATGGTATTTATTCTAACTCTAATGCTTACTAGATATTAGTTATGTGGTATGCTTTACTTCTAACTACAAGGGTATAAGGTGCAAATTCTTGCTACAGAACATAAAAGCCCCTGTGGTACCCTGTACGATAAACACAGTACCTGTAAATCTCTCATCTCTCAACCCAGAGTCTCCTCAAGTTGGAGGTCTTTACCCCCTTTATAATGTGGGAATAATGCCTTTCCCACATTTGCACTGGGCATGAAAATCCATACTTCCAGGTGTATACTGAACCTCCACTTAGCTCCTCGTCACCTTGGAATCACCAGACCAAAGATCATTTATTCCATTAATATAAATGATGTAGGGATAGAAGTACAGAATATACAGAGAGTGTTGGAGGAATCCAAACAACAAGTCCTCCACTCTCAAAACAAATTTTAGAGTTCCAAAAGTAAAGAGCAATGTTTGGAAATAAAACTAAAAATGAAACTAACATCTACAATTAGCCAAGTATTTATTATGGGCCAGGCTACTTACCAGGCACTTGATAAACATTACAGCTCATCTTCCTGCAGTCCTTCATAGCATATAATATTGTTTCTATTTCATAGAGAAGAAAATTGTATCTAAGCAGGTTAGTGATTAGCCCAAGACCACAGGGCTAGGCTGTAAGAAAAGAAGGCCAAGTTTCAGTGGTCAAAATGGTGATGGATGTTATAACTAGAAGATTATGGCTAATCAAATAAAAATATTCAAAACGGTCCTAATGTATTATTAGGATTTCTTTAGAATAACTTGGGTGCCTTAGTGAATACAGTAGTGGTAGGCACTACAGTCTCTTTAATTTGCTAATCATACAAATCTACTTTAATATTCTTGGTGACAAGGAGCTAACTACTGATAAGACAGCTTCTTCAGTTTGGGGCTACTCCAGGGTGAAATGCCGGAACGTCTTACTGCCTGCAATGTTACCTAGTTCTACCAGGGGGAATAAAGCAGAACAAATGGCCACTGTTCTTGACAAATGGATACAGTTTCAGTTTTTCAAAATGTCAGTGTCAGATTCATTCACTGTATCAGATAGATCTGTCAAATGGCTTTGCCCATTTACTAATGGATGGCACACTGCAGACACACGTTGGGTCAAAGGACTCAATGTCACCTCATTGATACTGTCATCAATATAATTTGTATTGGCATTTTGTCTCACCCTGACTTTAAGGACTATGTGAGGAGATCCAAGTCTCCAGACCATGGACTGATCACCTCTGCTTGACACAGTATTCTCTGCTCATTTCCAGAGGGGACCAAGGATGAGCTCTTGTACTTCTGAGTCTATTCACCCTACCTGGCAACACATACTAGCTGGGCTGATTGGATCAAGCAGGAGCCCCAGAGTTTAAATTTCCAGCTGCATTGGAGGAAACAGAGGCTATGCCCCAATCCCATAACCCCTCACTTCTTACTGCTAGCCTATCCTAGGCTGTTCTTGCTGATCGGAGTACTTCATGCTAAAAATTAATTTTGCTTACCTGATGGCAGTCACACAACCTCAAATGCCATTTTTATAAATAAGGCAACCACCAATGGAGTGTGATTTAGGGTTTTTTCTTCTGTAGACCCTGCCTACCCTATAAAATCTCCCATTACTGCATCATGGAGACTATAATCCCTTTCCGAGGGAATAGATTCTTTCCAACCATAAGATGAAATAAGAACCTACATTTCCATACTGCCCAAAAGGAAATACATTGATTACAAAATGCAGGAGAATGACTGATTTTCCACATTTGTTGTGTTCATTAAAGGGTTTTTGAATAGACTTGACAGTATTAAAGAAGTTCAACACACACAAAATAAAAATTAATAAATGAAGAGAAAAAAATTGCATTTACAACAAACAACAAAATAAACACATTGATATATAAAAGGTTGTTATACATCGATGAAAAATGGATGCCATAAAGTCACAAACTAAAAAGTATTAACAGCCAATAAAGATATGAAAATATGTTCAACCTTGCTATTATTAATCAAAGAAATACAAATAAAATAATTCAGGTGTCATATTTTACTGAGCTAGAATGACAAAGTTTTAAAAAACTTGATAATACTGGTATTGATATTGATAATACTGGTACTGATGAGTGTGTGTAAGAAACCACATTGGATGTTAAATTCTTGGTAGAAATAAAAAGCACGGTAACCTTTCTGGAAGACAATATGTCAGTATGTACCAGAACTGACAACCAGCCATTCAAGTTCTAGAAGTCCATTCTAAGGAAGTAAACAAATGCTCAAAGACATATGAACAAGGATGCTTGTCTCATTGTTTAGCAAAGCAAAACAGGAATAATCTAAATGTTGAACAGTAGGGACTGGTTCAATAAATAATAGAATGCTGTTCAACCATTAAAAATGCTGCTGCAGATTTTTATTAGGTGATGAGTAATCATACTTATATTACTAAATAAAAATGTTATAGAACTGTTTTGTAGTTTGATATAATAATTAAGGTATTTTATACTTGCATTGTATTTATATGCACCCCGTCACAAAAAAGTTTCAAAAGATACCCTCAAAAATGTTACAGAGATGATTTATCAGAAATGGGATTTTGAGTTATTTTTCCTTTTTTCTTTAAATCCTTTCAATTTTGGAGTTTCTGCAATGAGCCTGTATTATTTTTACAATTAAAAATATTTAAATTTACAACAAAAGGATCTAAATTCCTCCAGTTTTCCATTTATTTTCCACCCTGGCTCAGGGTATTTGTGTAAAAAAAAAAAAAATCAGCTTATTTTCTCTTTTGTATCAATCTAAATTTACTTTTCATAAGTTAACTATTTTAGTCTGGCAAAAGTTTCACATAGGAAAATTGTTAAGGTCTGAGTATTCTATTACCTTTAAAAGCACTGGAAACTTTGAAATTATTTCTTTCAGAATTTTCATATAATACTGAAAGGCGGGGGGGAGGTAGCAAAATGAAGGGAAATAGATAGTAGTAGTCAACTTCAATTAAGAAAAAGCAACAAGAGGCAGTTTGTACTCTTTTGATACGGCAGAAGCCCCATGTGTCAACTCATGCTAAAAAATGGATATATACACACACATATATATGTTTGTGTGTATTATATGTATATGTGACACACACACATAATTAATCCACAGCCTTAGGCTAATCACTCATTGTGGCAGAAACAACGAGCTGTTGACTACACTTTAATTAGCTCCTCCAGCCTGTAGAGGCATCACTAGGACCAAGATAGGAACAACATTCTCCATCTCCGCTTGCATCTGGGTATGGTTCTATCCCAAAGAATGTGACCAGAGGTGACCTGAAGAGTTTATGTCTGAAGGATAACGAGTTGATAATTGTAGCTTGCAGCTTCCTCTCTCCTTTCCTTTTTAGGACAAACGTAGAGCCACTTGATGAAGGTGGTGGGTCCCTGAATAACTGAGCAGAAAACTGACCCTCAGACCACCAAAGTCCATACTACACTCCTGAGTGAGTGAGAAATGAACTGTCCATGTGTTGCTCCACTGAGGTTTAAGGTTTATTATTTAGTGTTTAACTAACGCATTTTTTCTTTAAACCTCAGTTGCCTTCTCTGTAAAATAAGTCTTTGAAAAGGATCCACTGTAAGTTTTTTCCATTGCTTATGTTTTTACCTTAGTTTTTAACTCTCAGAAACATTGCGCGCATTCTACCTTTTAAGTTAGTAAGTCTACTTTTTTTCCCACAAAGACGGGTTCTTCAAGTTATGGAGAAGTCATAGCAGACTGTTGCTTCAGTTTAAGATACGCATTCACATATGAGATGAGAAGGGTGAGGACCCAGAGAAACGCCTTTGACAGAGGGGAGTGAGAGCATACTGAAGAATGTTTAGTAATAAAGAATTCAGATGGGAGAAACGGATGGGTTACATCTAACAGATTTGCTCAAAGGAATTCTGGAAAGGCAAATATGTGAAAATGTATAGCAAAGACATGGAATGCCTTTTGGTCCCTAAATGGATTTCATTTCAAAGACGTGCATATTGCAAATACATGTACCATAACACTTCTCTGTCCACTTCTAGAATCTTCTAAAGCCTGACAGAACATCTGCAGAGAGAGGATGTCATTCCAAGATAATCGACTGCAAGTGACTAAATTAAGATAAAAATGTCCTTAACCTTGAACAGTTTTTTAAAGAGATTTTAGAAGAAAGGAGCCCTCCAGGGGGTTGTATAACTATATAATTGTACCCTTTCTAAAAGGCTATTTACAGATACATAATGTTTCCCCTCCATTCTTTAAAGTAAAATATAGGATAAAAAAAATAGTTTGGGGATAATATTTGTTTGGGACAGCAGGCACTGCTAATCAGTACCACTCTCTCCTTATTCCTTACTATCAGAGCCCTGGTTTAGGAGACCCCATTATCCTTAAGGCTAAGGTGGCCAGTTTAAAATCCGAGCTGATGAGATCTAAGTGCAAGTCTGCTGACCATCTGTGGTAAAAAATTTGCTCTCTGAGTTAGACACTGCCTTTTTTTCTTACTTAATTTCTTTTTTTTTTTCCTTTTCTTTCTTCCTGCCCCAATTGTTGGAACACTATTGGAGATTCTGGGGTCACTTTGAAGCTATGTGGACGTGCTAGAGATGTGGAAGCTGGAAGAGTGAAGCAACCCAGTCCCCTGGTGATGCCCTTCAGCAGCTGCACTAACGCTAGAGGGACTATCTCCAAACGTTCCTGCTACCCGTGGAAAGTAAGGTAAATCACTCATTCACTTTCTGTTACCTACTAACTGATCCAGAACTCTAACCTCAGGGTTCTAGAACCCTTCTCAGTATCCCATAGTCATACTCATGTTCCGGACTCCTGATCATCAGACTTGCTTATAGCAGATGTATGGGGAGGGCAGGGCTCTTCTGGAAGCCCTCATACTTCCTCCCCTACCCCCACCACACACAAATAATGATCTTTATGTCCACTCATCCTTCTATCTACACTCAGAGGCCAGGGCCCCCAGGAAGGCTTCACTGACAACCCTTTACTCCTCTCTACATGCAGAAAGAGTAGAGGTGTGGGCTCTGGAATCAGACTTCCTAGACTTGAATTCTTAACCTGTTACTTACCAGTTTAGGACGTGGGCAAAGTAGTTACCTTCTCTGGACACCCTGTAAAAGAGGAACACTAAGTAGCACCTATGTACCTTACTGAAAGGATTAAATGAGCAAAAGCAGGTAAAGTTCTTATAATTTTTTCTTGGGTCAATCAATTCTAGCTGCTATTGTTACCTTTGGCTAATTTAGGGCAGAGTCCCTTTGCCCTCCTTTGGTTCTCTGGGCCCGTCTCATTCACAACACACACAACCGCATACTGCAGTTTTGAAAGGTGGTTCTCAAAATGTGGTCCCTGGGCCAGCAATATCAGCCACACCTGGGAACTGGTTAGAACTCTGGCACTGGAGCCCAGCAATCTGTGTTTTAACAATACTCTCAGGCAAATCTGATGCACACTAAAGGTTGACGACAACTGAGAACATCTGTCTCAGACTCTCCTGGAGGCATTCACCAAAAATAGAGTTACAGGACCTTACACCTGACCAGCTGGAGAAGGGGTCTAGTAATTGCCCTGGTTATCATGCTTGTCATGATTTCTCAGCACATAAATGTTTGAGAATCACTGCCATTTTGAATGTGTGTTTCACTTGTCTGTGTTTCCAGTGGACTTTACTTCCTTGCAAGGAAGGTTTGTGAAGATTTGTTGCTGTTGTTTGCATTATTAGTTTTATTATGCTAATTCTAGAATCTCTGGTGCATAGTGCAATCTCAGGCAGGAAGTAGTGGCTCATTAAAACAGGATGTCCCAAAAGTCTTAGTAGAACTTCAAGATTAATTCCTTCAGGAAGAGGTAAAATTGTCATTAGATGCAGATGATATGATACTATACAGAGAAAACCCTAAAGACTCTACATGAAAACTACTACAACTGATAAACAAATTCAGCAAGGTAGCAGAACACAAGATTAACATACAGAAATTGGTTGCATTTCTTTATACCAACAATGAAATATCGGAAAGGGAATGTAAAAAAAACAATGCCTTTTAAAATCACAACCCTCAAAAATAAAATACTTAGGAATAAACCTCACCAAGAAGGCAAAAGACTTATACGCTGAGAACTGTAAGACATTAATAAAGGAAAGTGAAGATGATTCAAAGAAATGGAAAGACATCTCATGTTCTTGGGTTGGAGGAATTAATATTGTTAAAATGCTCATACTACCCAAAGCAATCTACAGATTTCATGCGATCCCTATCAAATTACCCATGACATTTTCACGCAATTAGAATAAATAATCCTAAAATTCATACAGAACCATAAAAGACCCAGAATTGCCAAAGCAATCCTGAAGAAAAAGAACAACGTTGGAGCATAGCCACCCCAGACTCAGACAGTACTCCAAAGTCACAGTAATCAAAACAGCGTGGTATTGGCACAAAAGCAGACATATGGATCAATGGAACAGAATACGGAGCCCAGAAATAAACTCACACACCTCAGTTAAAGAGACAGTCTCTTCCGCAAGTGGTGTTGGTAAAGTTGGACAGCCTTATATAAACCAGTGAAGTTAGAACACATCCTTTCACCATACACGAAAAATAAACTCAAAATGTCTTAAAGACTTAAACATAAGACATGACACCATAAAACTTCTAAAAGAGAACACAGGCAAAATATTCTCTGACATAAATCATACCAATGTTTCTTAGGTCGTCTCCCAAGACAATAGAAATAAAAATGAAAACTAAACAAAGGGGACCGAATCAAACTTACAAGCTTTTGCACAGCAAAGGAAACCATAAACAAAATGAAAAGACAACCTACAGAATGGGAGAAAATATTTGCAAATGATGCGACCAGCAAGGGCTTAATTTCCAAAATATACAAACAGCTCATACAACTTGATGACAATAAAAGCAAACAACCCAATCAAAAAATAGGCAGAAGACTTAAAGAGACATTTCTCCAAAGAAGAAATACAGATGGCCAATAGGCACATGAAAAGATGCTCAACACTGCCAATTATTAAAGAAATGCAAATCAAAACTACCATGAGGTACCACCTCACACCAGTCAGAATGGCCATCATTAAAAAGTCTACAAATAACATATGCTGGAGAGGGGTGTGGCAGAAAAGGGAACCCTCCTACAACACTGTTGGTGGGAATGTAAGTTGGTGCAGCCACTGTGGAAAACAGTATGGAGGTTCCTCAGAAAACTAAAAATAGACCTACCATATGATCCAGCAATCCCACTCCTGGGCGTATATCCAGACCAAACTATAATTCAAAAAGACACATTCACCCTGATCTTCACAGCAGCAATATTCACAATAGCCAAGACATGGAAACAACCTAAATGTCCATCAACAGATGAATGGATAAAGACAATGTGGTACATATATACAATGAAATACTACTCAGCCATAAAAAAAGAATGAAATAATGCCATTTGCAGCAGCAACATGGATGCAGCTAGAGATTATCATACTAAGCAAAGTAAGTCAGAAAGAGAAAGACAAATACCATGATACCACTTATATGTGGAATCTAAAATATGACACAAATGAACCTATCTATGAAACAGAAACAGAATCAGAGGCATAGAGAATAGACTGGTGGCTGCCAAGGGGGAAGCAGGTGGGAGAGGGATGAACTGGGAGTTTGGGATTAGCAGATGCAAACTGGTATATATAGATTGGCTAAACAACAAGGTCCTACTATATAGCACAGGGAACTATATTCAATATCCTGTGATAAACCATAATGGAAAAGAATATGAAAAAGAATGTATATACATATGTATAACAGAGTCACTTTGCTGTACAGCAGTAATTAACACAACGCTGTAAATCAAGTATACTTCAATAAAAAATAAGTTAATTAAATTTTTAAAAAGATTAATTCCTTCAGAAGAACAAGTACTACACATTCACAAAAAAAGCACCCTTTGAAAGTTTAAATTTTTGAATTTCTTTGCCACTTCCTTAGTTTTGATCATCTTGGACAATATATTTTTAATATTGACTTTTAAAAAGAACTGTGTTTCAGTGTTTGCTATCCTTAGACAGAAAGAGATAAGTACAACTAAATACTTATTTTTCAAAAGTCTCAAAAGTATAAGGGAAATGAAAGTAATTATATCTTCAAATGATTTTGGGGTATGTTTCTAATTTCATACTTCTGATGCGATTAAAGACTAAAACTGTATTAAGACATTTGAGACATGCCGCATTGGTATTAAATGAATTTAATTTTGTGTAAAGTGGTAGAAATATTTTCTTCAGCGAACATGCCTGCAAATATAAAATCACAACCATAAATCTACAAAAAAGCAAGCTATTGAATGAAATCTGATTGGTTATTTCCCTGCAGTATGGATCTGCTAATAATTTAATTTACTACTTGCTAACAGAAGCCAAAATTTAAATATACATAAATATATATGTGTGTGTATATATATATCTCTTCAATTTTAAATCATTCATATATATGAACAAGTATACATACACATATATAACAATTGTTCATATATATATAGATAGATAGACAGATAGATAGATATACAATTTAAATTAAAGAAAGTACATCTGGTGGCCTATTTTTTCCCCCCGATTCCTAAAGAACACCATATTCTATTCTAGGCAGTGGAATGTCAATCCACCTTAAGGGTTGTTCAATGAGCATATCTGAGAAACCACTGGTTTAGCCAATGATGTACTTATTGAGGGAGGCCCTAGTGCCACTGTCAAGAGCTTATCCACAGGAGAGATAAGAAGGTACTTGTTTGGTTTGTGAAAAGAAGGAGTAGTGAGGAATGGCAGGTAGCTGCAGGCTGATGACACGTGATGTCCATATATATGTAGAACCAACACGCCCATAATTGCACCCCTTTTCCATACCCAAATCCAAAGCCTTTATATCATTAATCCCAGGCAAAAATGGTAAGATTCATGTGTGTTACTATCCCACGGCTTCAAGACGCCTATAAACTAATATGAGTATGTCTTAGTTTTATCAGTGGAGGACAAACCAGGCTTCTATCACCAAGCCCCATTCCATAACAGGCAAACCAGTCCAAGACTTCTCTGAGTGCTGCAGGAGAGTCTATGGAAGGGCGCTCACTCCACTGTGATGCCTAAAATGCCTTTGCACAGAGCAAACATTCAATACATGCTGAGTGAATGAATGAGTGAACTGGTGTCATAAAACAGGCTTATTTGAGGGAAATTCCATTCAACGGCTGGCATTCCTTCCTACCCATCTTAACTGTTAAGCTTGCCATCAGACAAAAATTTAATTATAAAACGTTAGAGTTGAGGAAATTTTAGAAACTTTCTACTCTCCAGAGGTATACAACTTTAATTTAGTGGTAAAAATCACTAGGAGTGATTTAGGAGTCTATCAGACCTGAGTCCAAATTCCACATCTACCATATTTTCGTGAGCAAATAACTACTTCTGAGGCTCTGTTCCATGTATGCATTATGGGATATCATAATAATACATACATTAATTGTATGACTATCAGGGGATGAAATGACACAACCCATTTGCCATGGTCGGCTAAGTAATTTGCACCAAGTAAGCACTCAAGACATTAGCCAATATTAATAGCGGAGAGATGAAAACAAAACTCTGGGACTGATGCCTACCTTAGTGGCCCCAGTGGTCATAATGACTTTCTTCCATTCAGCCTGCTCTCTTCTCACTAAGACTAAGGAAGAGAAGATGAACAAATTAGGAATAACAATTTGAAAATGGTTTTATACTCCTGAATGAATGGAATTATAATAAAATGATTCATGAGTTCTGCAGAAATATGAGACTTTAGATCTTTACGTTAGTTCTCTACAAAACCAATTTATGGCCCTAAGATGTACCTTCCCACCCAGCCCCATCCTTACCAGGATCAAATATCATTGTAAATGGAAAAGTCAACAACACATAATCAACAAGCTAAGTTACAAGCCAGTGAAGTCTCGGAGGTTTGATAGAGAAAATTCAGATTTATCATTATATGTAAAAATAAGATGATATGAAGAACTCAATCTAAAAAATATTACCTGGAGATCTATAATCTCTACAATAGTGCTATAAAAAGTAAAGAGCTAGAAATCTATTTAGATGGTTTTCCTTATAAGAAGGCACTTTCTGTATAACTTCTAATGTACTATTGATGAGAACAATTCAACAAAATTCAAATAAATACCTGCAGATGTCCTACAAGAAGAAAAGAACAGAGTTAGATGTGACAGGGGATAACTGGACTTCAGGATGAGTAAGACCCTATACTTGACCTCAATAAATTAACATGAAATACAGTGGATGAGTCATGTACAGAATGTCAGAATTCTAAAAGGCCAAGCTAAGTACCAAAAGGAACATGTGGGGACTCTTAAGAAGGAAATAAAATATTGGTTAGTTGATTACGAAAAGGCAGAAGGGAGTAGGTTCCCTTTGGCTGCTCTTTGAAGAGATCACTTCCTTTCCCCCCTAGTCCTGAGGCTAGGGTGGCATGGGCAATAGAGGAATGTGGGGACTGAGAATCATTTCTACTCTCACCAGAGTGGCTGGAAGCAGATTTTCTTACCAGGATGTCATGTAGTAGTATGCTAATATTTAAGGGTTCTTGAGGTCAGAGAGAAGGGTTTGAATACTCCGGCTCCATCTCTTGCTGTGGGTCAAGTTTCTTACCTTTCCAACACCTCGGCGTCTTTATCTGAAAATTGGGGATGATGATAATGTCTCCCACCTGAGTGTGAGAACTACATGATATAGTGCATACGCAGGGCTAAATTTGGCGCCTGGCAAACAGAAAGTGCTCAGTACGGCAGGCGAGTGTAGTGACAATAAAGGCAAAGATGACGGGGGTAGTGCCGGTGCTGCTTCTGCCCCCAGAAACAGGCTCTGACTGGGAGAGAGTTAAAGCACCTTTGGGTTCATGGGGGTTTATATATAAGCAACGGTTGATCAATGTGAGCTGGTTGTCCAAATGATTATGTGCAATCTAAGAAAAAATGGGCCTCGGATCTGCTCAGCTACTTAATAATATTAGCAGCGGTAGTAGTCAAAGAAGCTAAATTTTATTAAGTGTTTATATGCCAAACAACGTGCTGAACGTTTTAAAAGGATTTACTCACTTATTACAACGAGGCTATATGCTAGGTCCTGATAATGTTATTCGTCTCTTTCAGATGTTGACTGAGCCTCAGACGGGTTACAAAAGCACCTAAGATCCTGTTGTCAGTACGTGATGGAAATGAGTTCAAATCCAGCCTGTCTGACTTGTTCTTAATCACTAAGGTATGAAATTAAGCATGTTGCCCTTTGCCTGATTCTCCTCCTGAGGCCTGAATATTTCACTTAGCTGAGTGCAGAAGAGAGAAAATTCTCTCTCCTTGACCCAACTTGGCATCAATATCCAACTCCCCTTCTCAAAATGGGTTGCTTCAATGAGCAGCAATGAATGCCAGGTCGTGGACCAGTCACCTTGATGACTAAGAGTCAGACACTAGGGAAAGAAAATGCTCTGTGACAAACCTACCCTTGTACAGAAACAAGACGGAAATGGGGGGACAGGGCAGAAGATAATGGAATAAGGCATAGGAAAAATAGCACCTGGCATCGTGACAGTAATAATAATAATAGTAGTAGTAGTAGTAATAGTAATAATAATAGACTTTACTATGCTCTAGGCACTGTATTAAGTGCTTGGTGTAAGTGACTTCATTTTAACATTGAAAACAAGTCTATGGGGATGAAATATTATTAACATCATTTTATAGGCAGGAGTATTGAGGTTCAGGTAATCAGGTAAATTGCCCAAGCTCATATGGTTAGCAAGTGGAAAGCAGAGATTTGAACCAGCACCTACACTCCTAACCATTATGCTATAACCATTATGCTGAAGACATAAGAATTCCAATGGTCTTTCCCCATAACCCACTCCTGCACTCCAGACTTAAATAGTCCAAGATCAAGAGAGAGCAAGCTTGGAGTTGCCACTCTTCAGTAAGTGTCAATCATTTCAAAACAGTGTATTTGCTAACAAGATGCAGTTCCTGTCATAATCTTCTCAACCAGGTATCAAGAAACAGGAAGCAAAGATTCAAGTAACAGTACGTTCCTACTTACGAGGAAGGTGGGACAGCATAGTTGACACTGGGCTTAACTGCTCTGGAAAACGTGGTCCCAGTAGGCATACACGCTGGTACATTTTCCCCACCTACCAAATACAAAAGAAGTATTTCATTTCCATGTTGCTCTTCAAAGTTCCACCTCATTCGTGCCTGTCATTCATCCTCTGGCCTCTTCCTGTCTCCATTTCTGTACAGAAAGGTGCTGAGTCTCTGCTCTCGGATACGAAAAGGGTGTGTTAGGAGAGGGAGCCATGGTACCTCGATGTCTTTTTTTTTTTTTCATCTTAATTCTATTATGCCAACTCCACTGAACTTAATTAGAGTGAATACAGAATTACACAATTACCCTCTGTTCTATTCTTCAGATGTTATATTTTGATAAAATTTACGACATGCTGCTCTCCCCCTGAACACCAGATGAACACTAGAAATGGATGTGTGTTGACATAAAATCTGTTATAATTACAATTAAAGTACAGCTTACATAATGATAGTGTTATCATAAAATTATAGATGTGTAGAGACAACGTGGTCATGCATTTTTTAGTATAAGTACATGCTTAGACCAATATCTGTTAGCGGAATGAAGATGGAAGAGAATTTTGGTTAAGCCACAAAGGCTGTTTAAGGACTTGCAGATAGCTAAGGGAAACTCAAAGACCAGTAAGATAATATTTCCCCTGCCATGTTTTCAATTGCAAAGTGAAGGGAAGATGTGAAAGTAAGTACCCCTATGGAAATTACAAGACAAGTACATTTTTTTCCTTGAATACCTGGGTAAATGCTTAAATTCTAATGTATATCACTGATGCAATTTTCAACTGAGTTTGATAAATCATAAAATAATAATTATACATATATGTATATAAAACTGCATGGAACTAGACAGTTCAGAATTACTTCTAATTAAAGAGGTACCCTATGACAACTAACTTAAACCTTACAAAATATGGTTCCAAGTACCCTATCAGAGTGAAAAGTAGGAGACTGAAAGGTTTACTGTAAATGTTTGTAGTCATGGTGTCTTAACTAAAACTACTGTCTCACAAATACTATTAAAATAATTGTGACATTTTATTCACTTTTACTGCAAACAACAAAACAAACTATAGGTATTTTTTCATTTCAGGTAATTATTTTAGCTAACAGTTATTAAATGTTTTGAGAAGACAGAGTGCTAATTGCATTACTTCATTTTATCTTTAAAATAGCGCTTCCATGTAATTATTCTTAATATCTCCATTGTATTAAAGTGTATCTCTAGTTTAGACCTTTCTTCAGAACTGCAGACTTGTGTATCCAACTGTGTACTCAGCATCTCTACTTGGACGTCACGAAAACATCTCAAATCTTATACCTCCAAAACTGGTCTTTAATCCCCCAAACATGCTCTACCCCAAACTTTTTCCATCTTAGGTGACAGTAACCACACCTTTCCAGTTCCCCAGGCCCTAAATCTCGAATTCACCCTTGACCCCCTCTTCCTTTCCATTCTTGCATTCAATCTACCACGAAATGCTGTCACAACCTTCCCAATGTGCCACTTCTGAGAATTACCAGCCGCTAGCAGCCTGGTGCAGGCCACCAACATAGACCTCGAGGATCCTGTAGCCACCTCCCGAGATTCTCCCTGACTCCACTCTCTCCCCACATCCTCAAGGCCACAGATAGAGTTACGCTTTTCAAACAAGAGACAGTTCATGCCACACCTTGGCTAAAATCCTGCCCCTGGCTGCCTACATTTAGAGTAAAAGACACAATGCATGTGATGGCCTCCCAGGACTTACCCAATCCATCCCATCACATATCCGACCTCCAGCCCTCCTGCTGTCTCTTCCTCCCCACTGGCTAAGTCAGCCAGGGTGGCCTCCTTGATATTCCTCCAAGCTGCCCGGCATATTTCTGCCTTAGAGTTTTGGGACTGGTTATTCTTGCTCCCAGGGAGTGGTCTCCCCATCATACATTCTGACAACTCCCTCACTTCAAGTCTTTGCTCAAATGTCAACTTATAAAATCCACCCTGACTACCCTATTTAAAATCAGAACCTACCTGTACACTCCTCCAGCACTCCCAACCCAAGCCTCTTCAGGGAGCTTCACATCCTTTTCCTTATCCCGTAGCACCCATCGACTTGTGACAAAGCATAGAATTTATTTACAACATCCGTTTCCACACGAGAGTGTAAGGAGGGAGAAAGCATGCAAGAAGGAGCACGCAGGCAAAGGCTCTTGTCTAATTTATTCATTGATACGTCCAAGCATAGAGAACAGGAAGATGCTTGATAAAGAGTCCTGAAAAAGATACAGATGAGGAAACTAGTAGTAAAGCTCAGAAAGTTTAAGCAACTTCTTCAAGGTTCTAGAGCTAGAAGAGGGTCACAGTAGAATTCACACTTGGGGATGTCTAACTTCAAATCTCTTAGCCGCTCTGCTATCTTTTTTTTTTTTTTTTTCTTTGCGGTACGCAGGCTTCTCACTGTTGCGGCCTCTCCCGTTGCAGAGCACAGGCTCCGGACGCGCAGGCTCAGCAGCCATGGCTCACAGGCCCAGCCGCTCCGCAGCATGTGGGATCTTCCCAGATCAGCTCACAAACTCTCAACCACTGCGCCACCAGGGAAGCCCCTCTCTGCTATCTTAAGTCCATGCAATTCAGGATTTGTTTTAATCAGTGCCATGGAAATTCTCACTCCACTGAATAGGATCACTAAAGTGTTCTCTGTCTAGATTTATATACATATTTTCCATTTAAACAAAGGAAACAGAAGAGGGGAATTCATCATGTGTTATTGCGGTAGTTTTACAGCAATTTTAGCAATAATGACATTTAAGTAATAGTGATATTTAATGATAGCATAATAATAATAAAATAATAGCTCTTAAATGTATTGAAGACGAATCGCATGCTAAAACTCGGTGCTAAAATATTTCCATGTATATTTTGTGCAAAATCCTTATGCATATTCTATCAGATGAGCTTTATGTGTAACTCCACCAGGCATACTTCTCTTATTCCGCTTTCAAAGATAAGGAAATTGATGAGAAGTGTGGTAACCGTTTGATCAAGATGAGACTGGTAATAAGTTGTGAGTATGAATTTAAATTCAGATCTAACTCCAGAATTTGATTCTCAATCCATACATGAAAATTCTGATAATTCCTTTGATAAGGGTATGTTCTCTCCTGGAAAACATCCCCATTATGTCTGCCTGTGCTCATACCTTCAGAACACAGTCAAGTTTGAAACATGATAAAAATGTTTAAATAGTGTGCTTTAATAAATGGAAATATCTTCATCTAAACAATAACACAAAAAGGCAGGCTGAGCCCTTTGAAGTGGCTTCGTTGCTATCCTCCATCCAGAACAAGAGAAGGAATCAACAGCTGCAGAGTAAAGAAAGCATGAAACCCAGAGATGGAGGATTCTGTAAATGACCAATTACAAGACTATTAAGCCACACTTTCATAGCAAGAGGCAAAATGTTCCATTAAACTGAAAATTCTTCTACCCCTCACTCCAAGGCCCACACAAACATTAATGTTGCATTTATTAGGATGTATTTCCTGTGCTCTATCAACGTGACTTTCAGCAACTGTATTAATACAGTCCTTTCGCTTTGCACATATATCTGAATGATGGATTCCATTACTGGAGTTTTGTAGAAAGAGTGGAGTGACTGAAGTAAAGTTTGGGAAGAGCCATCATAATCCATAATGATGGGCACTGAATCAGGACAAGAAGAAACCTCTCTTCTCATTTATTTGAATGAAAATTCTACTATATATTTATTGCCTCTGTACAGGGCCATCTGTTGAATAATGGAAAACAAGCATCTTTCATTTGCAGGTAGGATTTGTGTGCTCAAGTTTCGATGGGCCTGCAGAATTAATCTTGTTTTAGAAATGAAATAAAATGTAATTTCTTACTGTAAGTAGATGTGGTTAAGCAACTGGCAACTTTGATGTCTTTAAATCACTGCAGTTTCAGGGTAGGCAAATCTATAATTATTTCAAGCACTTCTTTATTGGTGCAACAACTGAGCAGTGTACATAGTGGTCAACAACCTGGGCATTGTCAGACGACTTAAGTTTGAATCTAGACTTTGCCACTCACCAGCTATGTGACTTTCAGCTATGAGAAGCACTTTCTTCAGCTTTACAGTGTGGATTATTATATGCCCTTTGCAGAACTACTGTAAGAACTAAATGTATATGGGCACAGTGGCTCATAGTAAGGGC
The DNA here is from genome assembly GCF_011762595.2 of Tursiops truncatus. Lineage (NCBI taxonomy): Eukaryota > Metazoa > Chordata > Mammalia > Artiodactyla > Delphinidae > Tursiops > Tursiops truncatus. The sequence continues at coordinate 53,490 of NW_022983222.1, read as the reverse complement.
TCAAATTGGTACTGTGGTCACTACTAGTAGTATTGAAAAGAAATTAGAACTTCTATTCTCATAAAGTGGGATATGTGTCCCTTTATCATTGTAATTTCATATCATTTTACTTTTGACCTTATAATTTAATAGCTTGATCCAAGAAACATTTAGCAGTAAATATAATTGAAAGAAGATTACCTGTCAAACATGAAATACTGTAGTATCAAGTGTGCTGGCACAATACTCTTCTCAGATAATTAACCTGTAAAAATATGTTATTGTCTTCTTTTTAATTAAGCACATTGAACATATATATTTACTGTGCCAATTGGCGAAAGGTCCATTAATTAATCAGTCTAACTATATGTTGCATAAACGTCTTCTAAACATAATCGTATATGTATTTTATTTGTTGGGAAAATGTGTTTGAGATTGTTCTTTTCTGCCTATTTAAAGTAAAAGAGGGTGAGAAGTAGAGTTAGGCTTAATGTACTTGGTACTCCATTATGCCATGAAAATGCTTCTGTGCCCTGGAGACAACAACACAAGATTTGCTTTAATGACAAGAATCAAGTATGTTCTAAAGCTTCCAGGTAGGAGGCGTAGAGGTTGCAGTTTATATCAGAAGTATTTGCTCTCTCTCTCAACTGCGTCTAGATGGGAAAGATGTGGTCACAAATGCTTCAAGGTGATATAGTAAATGTTGGAAAGAGGGGGGGTAGAAGGCAGATTTTTGAATATCTCAGACCTGAGCTAGAAGGATTTTATTTAAAGAAAATAGCGGATATGATTTTTCACTTAAGGAATGCCAGTCAGCAAACCTGACATTAATGTAGGAAATTAGCTCTTTTAGCTATGATGCTTTCAAATGCACATTACTGAAAACAAATTCAAAATAGTCAAAGGAAATTTAAAAACAAAAACCAAACAACAACAACAACCTCAACAAACAAGTACTAGAAATTCAGGGATGCAGCCATATTCAGATACAGTTGGATCTGGAAGTTCCAGAGTATCAGCAGGGTTCCAGCTCTCTCTCCATCGCTCAGCCCTGCTTACCTCTGCAAGACTTTATTTTACAGAAAGTCTCTTCTTGTGCTGGATGGTCACTGGGAGTCCCAGAGTCATATCTCCCCAGCTTAGAAATTCCAGAGAGAAAAGACAATTCTTCCATTTCTCTCTGAGACAAAAGTCCTGGGGAGGAGTCTGATAGACTTAGCCGAGGTCCGATGCCTACCCATGAGCCAATCACCTGCTTTACTGGAGTTCAGTCCCTGGGCGACTCATCCCCGGGGCCCGTGAGGAGGCAGGATGGCATTATCTGGCAGTTCTCCAAGAAAAGCCTGCTGTTTTCGTAAGATGAAAGGGGAGAGGACATGGATAATGAAACCCGTATCTGCTTCTGTAAAATCCACAGAATCTTACTCCCTGCCCTGTGTCGATGACCATGCAGTAAGCTGACCCAGGAGGTCATTTTTCCCACAACAGTCTTTATATATATGACTAAGGAACACACTGGTAAAAGAATATGGGAGAAAGTCTGAGTATGACAAGTCAGCTAGACTGATATTAACTAAAAAAGCTGTGTGAAAATATCCTTAAAAAGTTGCCCCCAACTCACTCAAAGTCCAAAGTTGGAGCTGGAAATACAATGTCATGGAGTTTGGATAAGAACAGGTTTTCTCCAAGCTGAACTATATGACACAGAGATTAGAGACTTCTAGAAACTTTACTTTTTCAAAGAAAAAACATCACATGAGAAAAATGAGGCCTAGAAAAATTAAATGACTTAAGCTAACTAATGGCAGGACTGAGACTAGAGTATACTTTGTGTAATTGGCTATGGTCTTTTTTTTTGTTTGTTTTTTTTGTTATCACTTCAGAACGAGACAAACTTAAAGAAAGGAAACACAACCAAAACTCAGTGGTTGGAAAAGAGATGGATGTGAACGCCCACTTGTTTCTTACGTATAAAGTTACCCCTCGCGGTGTTTTGGAGGAGAAAACGCTGGCTCTTCCCAACGTTGGTTACAGACACAAAGATTCCAAAGACAAGACAAGTGCTTTGCAAACAAAGTAACTAGAACCAGCTCAGGCTTCCCCGCGCCGGGTCCTACGTTCCACGGTCAGAACCACCAACTGTATCCCCCCGGGTAACAAGGTGATTCAGAAAAGTTGGCGCCTTCAGAGAAGGGAGAAAACTTAGCCGGGAAGAGAGTCAGGAGGAAACTTGCTCAGCTTCTTGCTGGGGTCTGAAACGATCCCAATAGAGTCCTTAAACCCCTCAGGTTTCCCCAATCAAGCACCCTCGCCTCCAACCTGGGCCACCCCAGATCTGACTATCAGACGACAGAAGTCTGCGGACGCACGGAGAGCTGACCACCCCACGAGAGGGACCCTACGCGCGGCCGCGCCCACTCACCCGCCGCTCCCCGGGAGACGGGAGACCAGCCCGGGGTCCAAGTCCTCGGCGTGGCAGACTCGCCCCTCTCCGGGCCCGGCTCCAGCTCACCTCGGCGCGGCCCGCCTGGGCGCCGCCATCTTGACCACATAGGGGGCCTCGCGCCGGAGGCCCCTGAGCGGGCGCCCTGAGCGGAGCCGGAGCGCCGGGGAGGCCCAGGTCGGCGTCCTACGTCCCCCGCGCGCTCGCGCCCCGTCCACGAGCGACGAGAGTCCCGCACGCAGCGCCCGACCCAGGCTTCCGCGGAAACGGCGCCCCGCGCAGCCCGCACCGCGGCTCAGGCGGCGCCGAGGGCGGCCCGGGCGGAAGAGCGGGCGCGGGGCACGCGCTCGGTAACCTGGCAACGCGGAGCAACCCGGCGTCTCCGGCGAACCCCAGCCCTCCACCGCGAAGAAGCACGGACCCCCGCACCAGCCGCCCAGCCCGCGCCGCCCCTCGGTCGCTCCGCCCGCCGCTGCCCGCTGGCTATGGTCTTTTAAATCCATGATACAACGTCTATATGTAACAAATCTGTTAAACCCTAAATGTTTATGATACTCAAGTAATCCATTATCTGAATTATTCTTGAAGATAAAACATCCAAGACTTCTTAATTGTATGGGTATACATACATAAAATACACGTGGAGGTAACTTCAAATATAGTATGTGCCTGTCTCTATTCCTTCCCTCTCCGCTCTTTTAAAAAATGCCCCTTTAAAAATTGCCCACTCACCATCTGTTAGGTAAATTTGCTGAAACACAGTAAATGTGGAGACAGAAATTGTTATAGAGACTATTCCAAATGACACTGACACCTGTATTTATGAAATTTTTAAAAGGGTAAGTTAGAGTTGTTTTTTTTTTTTTTAAATCCCACTATAGTAACACCACATCATCCTAGGTGCCCAGTTCTATCCAATTACATAAGATAGAGAAAGAGAGAGAGAGAGAGAGAGAGAGAGAGAGAGAGAGAGAGAGAGGAGAAAGAGAAAGAAGAAAGGAAGAAAACCAAGTACTTATGTATAAAATGTTGCTCCCAAAGTTTGAGATTATACTCAAGCATCAATGAACAGAAGGAAAACACTTACAAATTTACAAATGTATTTCATTTATGGTATGAGGGACACAGGTTTAGATTTGCAACACGCTCCCACAAGGGTCAAATTGACCACTTTTTTCTATTAGTTGCTCTCGAGAGAACAAAACAATGGAAACAGATGCCATTCAATTCCAAGTCCATGTCACTGCACATGAAATATTGTTCATTCAGAGTCAGCACATAGCAAGAGTAATTTATACTCTCAGAGTGTTTGCTCTCAAGTCAATAGCAGAGAAGCCTTGAATAAAAACGTTCCCATTACTTTCCATTGTAATAGATCTTACTTATAGCCCATGAAACAGTGGTCAGAGGAGATTTATTCTTTGGACACCATATTATATAATCTCTCCACTTTAAGCCATCCCCCACTCGGCGATTATTTTTTAAATATGTTACTCGTAGTCAATATTAATTTACATTTAATCTTTCTTAGCATTAGGAGAGTATTATTTTGTACAGGCTCAGAAACAAATCTCCCGAAATTCCTCCCTGATGCTCCCTTCAGGCTGAAAATGCATTGCAGGGTGGCTGCAGTGACTTAATTCTAGTTGGCAGAGCCCTGGCCACACACTAATTTCATTAGCCTCAAACTCCTGGATTTGAAAGATCCACTGAATATGATTCCTGTCCTCTGACGTGTCACTTACTAACCAATTCAGTGTGCATACAGAGGAGAGAAAGGACTTGCTCAGCTCTGGCCCACCGGCAGGCAGATGAGAATTCCCAGTCAGAGACACTGTTTACATCTGAGTGGTCATTCTTGCCCGGGTCCTCATTTTCAGGAAGGAAGTTCAATCCAGGCTTTGCCGGCAGCTGCAGCATTTGTTACATCCATTACTAGCTCCTTGTTCCTTCCTGCCCCCCAGTGCTTAGCATCCCCCATTTCAGTCACTAAGTCTTCCTTCCCCCAGCCTAGAAGCTTACCTCACCATAAATTTTTATCTCAAATGATAGGTTTGGCACATTCCCCACAGCAACCCACAGGGAATGGGGAAAAGAAAACTCAAATCTCTGGAGAGCTAAGAATTCAACCATTTAGAGGAGTTTCTTTATACAGGACAGTCTTCATTGAGCTGAACCCTGCAATCCCAGAGAAGATTCACCTACCCGTTCTTTTCCTCTTTCCCTAAAGTGACTGTGTCTTTGAACAATGGGTCTGTGTCCCACTATTCTCTCTATTCATTTTGCAGGTTTACAGAGGCTGGGAAGCTGGGGACTGGACTTACATGCCAGGAGCTTCTAAGATCACACGCAAAAATAAGGCTACTGGAAGAGATTGTTGGAATCTATCTCTGTATATTTGAACATGGGCAGTGGTTAACCAGGATGCTCACACCAAGCTTATATCCAGCTTGCAGCACAAGCTACAAGTTGGTGCATCCCTCCTACTACCAGCCTCTTCTCAATAAATGCAGGTGAAAACTGGGGGCTCTTTTCCCTCAGCTGTTCATTCCAACATGAATAGCTGCAATTTGCAAACTAGAGGAAAATGACAGTGTTTTCTCTGAATGGTTTTGGTCCCAACGCACACTGCTAATGCTGGCATTCAGTTCCTTTCCTTCCCAGCCCAGGGAACGGGGGAACTAAGCATAAGGCAAGCGTTCTCTTTTCTTGCAAGTGCCTCAGATCCACACACCAGAGAAGGAATCAGCTCCCCCTGGAATCTTTTTCAGCAAACACAATCCTTCAGCCTAGTCGGCAAGCTCTCTCTTGACTTTAAGATTTCACTCTTTTTTCGACAGGCAGGCCCATCTGCAAGCTCCCAAGCTCCAAGTGAAGGCACCAAAATAATTTTTAAAATGTCAAACAGCAAATGTGCCTTCAACCCCCAGAGCTTCAGTAAAAATACTGTGAGTTGCCCCTGTGGTTCTCAGGTGACCTCTGGCCTCATCTTCCCTGCAGCGCTGCCTCCTCAGGTTCTCTAGTTTAAGCTCAGAGGTAAAGGAAGTGCTTCTGGGTTTTGCTTACAACAACCCAGGCTCTTCCTGAAAGCATTACCTCAAAGTGAAGGCTGCCCAGAAGCACTTTTGGCCTTGCAAACATCTAGAGGTGGCATACTCAACAGGTGCTAGGGACGCTCAGAGGCTCAGAGGGGCCATACCAGGCTGCAGCTTTAGACAGGCACCCCTCCTTCTGGCACAAACACAAACTTCATACCCCTGGGTGCTGATGTAGTGACAGCTTGAATCTCACAAGGAGTCCCCTCCAGAAACCCAACATGCTTCAGGAAAGGCACTTGAGAGGGAGCCAACTTTTTAGCTACGGGGAGCATAAGGGTCAGCCAGAACATCTGGAGAAGGGACTAACTGAGCTTGGGTCCTACCAGGCAGGGAGAGAGCTGTGCATTAGGAAAGGATCACTTCAAGACAGAGATGAACAAAAAACTTGGAGATAGGGGTAGAGAAGGAAAAGAGAGGCAGAAATTGAAAGGGAGAACATAAAAACAGAGAGACCAAAAAAAGAAAAAAAAAAAAAGCAGGGAGAAAGAGACACAAGGAGAGAGACACACAGGAAGAAAGACAGAGAAACAAGAGAACCCATAGTCACGCAGACCCTGAAACTCAATTTCTTCATCCAGAAGCCATCCATCTATACCCCAGGGCGGCGCAGGAGCCGTGGGGCCGAGGCTGCGGGAGCAGGCGGTGAGAGAGCACTGCAGCACCGCCCACCGCTCAGCGGGCCCGATCCGCCGTCCTCGCGTCTTCCGCCGTTGCCCGCCTGCACCCGGAGCTAGAGGACCGCCCGGCCTTGCTCAGCGCACCCTACTGCCTCCCGCCAGGCGCCTTCTTGTCTGGCTCTGAGAATCGTCCTCAAAACCCAGGACTGGGGTTGGGGGCTGCGTTAGGGAGCTCGTGGGAAAGGATGGGCACAGGGTGGGTGCAGAAAAAGCGACTGTGTCTCGCAGTTAGCATGAGCTCACCTCCGGGCTCTGAGCTGGCAGGAGTAGAAAGCTGATCGCCCGGCTCCTGCCAGTGGCCGGATCGCAAAGGCAGTTTAGACGGTGCAAACAACTGCCCAGAGCAAATCACCTGGGGGCACGTCTGCGGGTGGCTTCTCCCCGCTTGAGGACAGTCCCCACGCCTTCCGCCCCATGCCCTCGCAGAGACAGGTTACAGGTCGGGAAATCCAACCCGAGCGAAATGGGCAATTCACGTCCAAATGTAGGTGAAGACCTAGCCTTCGGTTTAAGAACTGCCTCCCTAAGCTCTTCTCGAAATTTTCCAAGGCAGCTGCAGCTTGTCGGGCGGCTTGGGGCAGGGAAGCTGGGGAGTTGAGAAATGCCTAGTTTCTAGGCGTCTTCTCATCTTCCATATTCCTTGCGCCTAAGTGGCTCTCACAGGAGCCCGGCACTTTTACAAGCCTGTTTTGGAACCATATTTCACTCTAATGAAAACCCATTTAAATCATCGCCTTGTTTTTCGGAGACTGTTTCTTGTCAATGGGACCATAAATCCAGAATGTCAAGCCGAATGGAGTGGAGCGCGGACAGGGGAGAGATGGAAGGGAAATGAATCAAGCACGGAAAGTACCTCCTCGGGTGAGGTGGGAGGGACTCGGCAGGATCTCCAGGGTGGAAATGACCGAAGGCTGACCAGACCCCGCACCCCTGGAATCCAAGCCCGCCTTCAGGATAAAGAGCGCGGGGAGCTACGGCGCGCTCTGCCCCGGAGGGAGCGCCCCCCTACCTGGAAAAGCCTCAGGATGTTGGCTACCATGATGGAGACCGAACTCCCCGAAGCCCCAGTCACTCCAACTACTTTCTCGGGATTGACAAAAACCGGAGGCTCGCCGTTGGTGCAGCGCACTTCGGAGGTGTCCTTCTGGATGAGCGCCTGGACGAAAGTGAGCGACTGTTCGAGCGCATAAGTGTCCCTGGAACAAGTGTCCAGGATCCGCGCTCCCAGCGTCACGTTGGGCAGCAGGTTGGGATCGCTGTTGATCTGGTCCAGGGCGTAGAGCATCGCTTCCAGCCTGTGGATCCCGTTCTCCCTCTTGATGTCGCCGCAGGGCACTCCGCTGGGACCCTTCGCGTGCACCGGAAACAGCCCCCCGAGGGTGACGTCCCCCTCGATCCGAATGGAGTGCGGGGCGTACATCTCCTGGCCGCGAGCCGCCGCCGCCAGCGCGCACAGAAGCACCTCCAGCACGCAGCAGGGAAACTTCATCAAAGTCAGGGCGCGGAGCAGCTTCCCCAGCTGGACCATGCTGCTCCCGCGGCTGCGGTGGTGGCGGCGGCACTCGAGGGGACGGTGGCGGGCTCGCCGGAGTCCTGGCCCCTTGGGGTGAGCTCCTCCGGGAAAGCCCAGGGTCTCCTGCGGGCGAGGAGGGTAGGGGCGCCCGGGGAAGGGCAGCCGGCGAGGGTGTGGGGGGGGGGTCCCGCGGCGCCTGCCAGCTTGGGGCGCCGTGCGCTCTTGGGTTCCCCGGCCAGCGCGCCGCGCTCGAGCTCGCGCTCGGTGGCTTGCAGCTCGAGCTCTCCAACAGCCCAGCACTGGGGAGAGAGCGAGGATGGCTATCGCTTTAAATGCGCGTTCGGCTCCCTCTCCTCCTCCGCCCACTCCCTCCCACCCTCGCTCGCTCTCAGGCTCTCCCCACCCTTCCCAGCGCCCACCCTCCCCAGGGTTTTGCATCATCACGCAGGGAGGGGCTGCGTGCTGAGGTAAGGGGGGAGGGAATGGGTGGGCGGCTGTGGGGGGGGGAGTACCTCTGATTGGGAGTTTCGAGGTCCCCAGGGAATCTGGGGATTGCAGGTCGCAGGCGAAGGCTGAGCTCCTGCTTCGGTCTCACTGTAGCAGCCGCTCGCTCGCCCGCCTGCACCCACACGCACATTCTAGGCACAGGGTGGCATCAGCCCCGGACAGGGCGGTTCTAGCTGGGGCTGACTGCTTCCAACCCTGAGGTCCGGAGCCGGGGCTGTCAGCGCCGGGAGAATGCGAGGTAGTCGAAGGTGATGCCGCCAAGCATGAAGGGTAGTAGGGAGACCCCAGTCTCTACTGCTAATTCGCCTGTGCCAGTTTTTCCTAAGAAAAACACACATACACACAGGAGCCTGATTTATGACCTAAAGAACCTTTACGCAGAGACTTCTCCGGGGCCAGGCACTGGGCTAGCCTGTAGGGAAAGACGCCAACAAGAAATGCTGGGAATGGAAATGCATCTTTGGTCTTCAGGGGTTACTGTGGCCGGAGCCGGATGAAGTAACCCTGGTCTCCAGTAAATCTGTGGCGGATTCGCTCCTTTTCTTCCTTTCATCGCAAGAGGTGGAACAACTGAGAACTCTGCAGAGCGCACTTTCTTCTCTGGCGCTGACAGGTGTAAGGCTCCCTCCTACCCAGTTCCAGAGATGCTTTTGGGCTGATGTCAGGTTTCCTCGGGCAGGAAATAGCAAGAAAGAGGTGGCAGTAGGAGGAGCAGACAGAAATCTCCCCATCGATCCAGTGATCCAGTGATCCATTCTTCTTTTTTTTTTCTGGCTGAAGATTTGGGGGGCTTGGGGAGTGGAATCAGGATGCCAGAGCAGGTTGTAGTGCAGTTAGGAAGCTGTTTTTCAAAGGTGTCCCCTCCTGCAGGTCCAGCCCAAACTTGGCCCATTAAAGCAACAAGTGGCCCTAGTTCCTACACAAGGAAGGGCAATGTATCTGCCCTTGGTGCCCACGTGTACTGCTTATGGAGGTCTCTACTCTTGCTGAGCCTTTCTGTTGGAGTGCAGCGAAACTGTCTTATACAGAATTGAGGGCGCAGAGGAAACCAAAACAAGACTATACTTTCTGTTGTAATGTTAGTGTACTAAAGAAAAATGTCCTTGCACATAAACAAAACAACACACACACACACACACACACACCTAAAAAGTCAGAAGTTAAGAAGTTCTTTTTTTTTTGGCGGTACGCCTCTCACTGTTGTGGCCTCTCCCGACGCGGAGCACAGGCTCCGGACGCGCAGGCTCAGCGGCCATGGCTCACGGGCCCAGCCGCTCCGCGGCATGTGGGATCTACCCGACCGGGGCACGAACCCGTGTACCCTGCATCGGCAGGGGGACTTTCAACCACTGCGCCACCAGGGAAGCCCTATACTTATGATTTTATATTTGCTTATTTACTTTTGTCTCCCCCCTCAGCTCAAGAGAGACTATATTCATCTGTGTTAATCACTGCTGTGTTTCCTGAACATGCCTATAAATCATACTGAAGAATGGTGCCTGAAATTTGGTAAGGGATCAATCAATTTTCTTGGCTGGATGAAGAAATGTGTTCATAAATTAATGAACAGATCTTCGGGGCTTCTGACTTGAGGACTAATGGGAAGAGGATGGCAAATGTTTGGGACAGGGTACTGCAAGAAGTAGTATTTGGAGTACTCTGATAGCTATCCTAACAGATAAGATTGTGTTCATTTAAGTAGTTTTAATGAGAGAGCTGGGAACTAGGGACACACAGCATTAAGGTTTTTATAATGCATTCTGTAGAGTTCTTTTTAAGTCTGTACAAATATCATTGAAAATATATGCATACATATACACCTCTGTTACTTTACTTAGTGCTTTACAAGAGCCCCTCAAGGAAGGGGTAGTAGCAACTCTCAGTATCCTTCCTTTATGATGAGCTTAATTTATTCAAAGTTACATCATAATTTATTTGTAACTGTGAAACTAGACTTAGTTATTGAATAGACCCTCCCTAGAAACGTATGACATTAATAAAACCAACAAAACTTTGTTCAGTTTCCAATGATAGACACACTACAGACTCAATTATGGGCCATCCAGTTTAATGAAGGGAAGAAGTGATTGAACAAATATAGAGCAAACAGAATATGAAGTTTTATCCTCCATTAATATTAGTAACGGATAGTGTGGGCTCCAATGCCTTCAAGATAGCTTGAGACCATCATCTCTGTGTCATGGGCAGGGGGATGTTCAGCCAGGATGTCTTTCTCTGTCACTGAGAAAAATGTCCATAATATATAATGATACCTACTGAAACTGATATGGGGCATTTGGGTAATAAGGAATCCATTAGCATATTTTTCCGGAAGCCTTGACTACAAAATGAAGACAGTAGATTTGGACACTTTCAGCCATGAAGAAGTTGTTTGGATATTCATCTTTATGCCTAATGAAATAAGCTTATTTCATCTCTGCAGCTTCCCATATACCATTTTCCCACCTCTGTTTTATGTTTGGAAAGACTTTTAGAAATTGAAAGTCAAGTTAAAAAGTGAGTGACAACTTAAATGATATATGGAATATTTTGCTGACTTACAAGAGCATGCAGAATTAAATATGACCCAGTTCAAATGTTTATTTTAACGTGTATGTTGAGGTGGAGTTTTCAAGGTGCCAGAAAATGAGAATTCACCTTCCAGTGTGTGTTACCAGTTCTGTTCATTGCACAGAATCATCTTCATAAAACATACTGTTTTCTATGTACCTGGTATATATCTCAATTAGTTTGAAGAATTTCTCAGATACCTCTTAATATGTAGTGCTCCAATTCCAATCTTGCCAAGTCCTGTACCAGTGACACAGCACACAGGAGTTTTACTTCTCTTTATTTCTCTGGGTTGTTCAGCACCCAATGAAAGAACAATGGAATGGGATCAAAGAGATCAGGGTTCTTGTCCCAGATTTACCATAAAATAATTGTGTCCTCTTGGGAAAATTATAGTCATTCTAGGTCCCTTTTCTTTACTTTGACAGAGCTGCACTAGATGACCCCAAATAATATAGCACTCTTTCAGTAGTAGCTTAGATGTTATTGGTTTTCTGAAACAAATGAAGACAATGACACATGAAGCTGTGCAACATCTCTGTAGCTCTGTTGTCTTAGAGTTGCCTGCATTTTACAGATGATAAGATGACTGTGCATAGAAGTAGATGTTTGGAACCAGCGGTTCCAAAGTAAGTGGAGGTAAACCACAAATTTCCTTCCTTCCTGAAGCTCACTTAGCCAAAACATAGGCTTCTGAATATTGAGCTGTAAAGCATATTATCAGTACATTTTAAAAGAAGCTATTCTTCTAGGATTTCCAATTAATAGCAGGAGGTTTTGAAATGCTTAAAAGATCATCTGATTTTGTGAGATTTACAGCTCTATTTTCCTGTCAAGCAAGTTGTATTAGTGCCAGAGAGTCATCTGAGCTTCTGGATGCTTCTCTGAACCTCTTGAAGTTTTCTTCTTGCTCTCTGAAATTCATGCCAGGTAAGCCTTTTTCTAGAGCGTATGTACAGACTTGTGTATTTTTATATAGGAAAGCGATGCAGTGAGTCAAGTCGGGGGTTAAGCCCTCATTCTCAGAGTGGTATTGAGCTCCTGGTGAAATATAATCATCATTTCCTCAGAATCGAATAGCAGTTATCTCAGGTGTATAATCCCATTAACTATTTATACATTTACATATGACACATGGATTTATTGTACCTACGAGGTGTGTTCTCTTTGGGAAGTACAAAGCTCTTAGAGACATGGGTTGTTCATTTTTTTGTTTTCCCACAAATACTGTGACCCTTTGAGCAGGAAGGTCTATATTTTACTAACATCTAGAACCAGCAGCTAACACGGTGTCTAAGATGTAGTCAATAAATATGAAATAGATAATGAACACATTTTTATGTAAGGGCCAGGACATGGACAAATAGAAATTTTTCATTTTCAGTCACAAAGCAACAACAGACATAAAAATGATACAGACAACAAGTGCTACGGTCATTCAAAGAAGGCATAGAATAGATAGAAGGATCTCCTCTATGGCACAGGGAACTATACTCAATATTTTGTAATAACAGCTGTATGGGGCACCTGCTCCACACCAGGCCCTATGACAGGTGCTTACATACTTTCCCTCTCCCCCATCCTATGGGGAAAGTACCTCTGCTATAGATTTAACATTTGCCTCCCCCAAAATTCATACGTTGAAATCCTAACCCCCAAAGTGATGGTATCAGGAGGTGTGGCATTTGGGAGGTGATAAGGTCATGAGGGTAGAACCCTCATGAACAAAATTAGTGCCCTCATAAAAGAGACCCCGCAGAGGTCCCTCGACTTTTCTGCCATGGGAGGTTACAGAGAAAACACGCGAACTGTGACCCAGGAAGAAGATACTCACCGGACTGTGAATTTGCTCGCACCCTGATCTTAGACTTCCAACCTCCAGAACTATGAGAAATAAATTTCTGTTGTTCATAAGCTACCCAGACTCTGGTATTTTGTTATAGCAGCCCAAATGGATTAAGATAACCTCTGTCCTTAGGTTTCAGAGCCAGAAACTCAACTTTGTAGAGGTTACGAGAACCCTAAAGCCACTCAACTAGGCAGAGGCAGATTTGAAATTTAAGTCTCCAATTCCACATGTAAGTCTATCAGACCCTGTCTCCAGACATGATGTCATGAACAAGAGCTAATGCAACAAAGAGTTTACATGCAGCAAAACAATTAGCAAACAAAGTAAGAATATAGTAGACCGACTGTTTTTGTCACCCAATAGCCATTCACCACTCTTCCAGTTGAACAGAAGCCATGCCCCGTGGGCACATTCAGCCCTGCTGTTTTCACTTCCCAGATTTGAGGGGTAGGAAATTATTATCCCTCCTGGCCATCAGCACCCTGACCTCTACCACCCACCGGGCCAGCTTCAAGAACAGCTGGATCCACCTGTTCAAATGAAACAGGTCTGCTCTCTGTGGTGTTGGCTTCTAGTTCAAGCAGCTCTCCCCACATGATAGCAAAACTGGCTCCCAGCAGTTGCAAGCATGAATCTTACCAGCCTAGCAGTCCCAAGAGATACCTTTTAAGTATTTTTTCCCCAAAGCTCCAGTTAAAAGTCCTAGGCTGATTCCAATTTGACCTGCTCTGGACAAACATTTTCTTCAGAACCAAGAAGGCTGCCAGACAAAATACAGGATGCCCGCCTCGTTAAAGCTGAACTTCAGATAAACAGTAATTTTTTTAGTAGAAGTATGTTGCATGCAATGTTGAAGACACCCTAAAAAGTCGTGGTTTTCATCTGCGGTTCAGCTTTAACTGGGCGCCCCGTGTGGGCTTTGCCGGCTGTGGTTGGCGCTGAGCGGGGTCGGCGGGGACCGTGGGGGACTGTGGCCCGAGCCGGGTTGCACACCCAGCCCACAGCGTGCAGGGAGAGAGGGGCAGCCTCGTCTCCGCTGCAGGAGCTGAGACGGAGAGAAGGGGAGCGCCCCAAAAGGAAACCAGGTGCCCCTCCCAGGAGAGAGGAGATGGCTGTTCAGCAGCCAGAAACAGCAGAGGAGCCCGAGCACAGAAGCGGCGGCCTCTGAGGACGCGGCGCACATATTTCTGGTGGGCGAGGGGCACGCGGGCCGGTCCGTGGGAAAGAGGGGAGCCCGCGCCGGCCCCTCCGCCTCCCGAGACTGTGCGTTTCCCTAAAAGAGCAGCAGCTGTGCAAACTGACGGTTCACAGTTGTGATAAATCGCCTTAGGAAAGCACTTCGATTAAAGTCACATCTAACTAGAACGCAAGAAGTCATCCCTGAACAAATCAATTGCGAGAGGGGCAGCTCTGGGCGCGCACCCACGCCGCTGCTGTTTTGCTTTCCCCGCAGGATGAGGGCCGCTCACTGGGTCGCGGGGACGGCGCGCTGTCTCAGCTGGGGAAGAGGCGCTTCCTCAGGACACATGGAAAACGCAAAGTGTGAAAGGAGGCCTTTATTCCATTCCTTTGGGGGATTTCTTAATGACGTAAAGCCCAACTTGGTTTCAGATCTGCCTGTTGTTTCCGTGAGAGAACCTTCCTGGGTGGCCAGGCGCCACAGGGCTGTGCTCTCCTTCCCGAGCCAGTTCATCTCCATCTGTAGTATTTTCAGAGAAACTCTCGGATAGGTTTTCTCCAACAGGTTCTTTTTCCTTCACTTTATAAAGTCATTCTCCTGCACAAAATGAACGGCCTGAAGACATCACTGAGCCTCTTTTTCTCCCAGGGTCAGGGCCAGCACGGCCCCCAGAAGACAGGGGCGCAGGACCTCACAATGGGCTTCAGGCCTTCCCCTCCCCTCCCGCCCCTCCCACCCCGCCCTATCCCTCCCCTCCTCCCCTGCAGAAATCATATCCCTTTCTCCAGACTCCCCACTTCAGCTTGACTTCCAGCAGATCTTTACCCTGCCAGTTAGTAATTCAGGACTAATTAGGTGATTGCTTTCATTTATGGTAGCAGTGGGGGGTGGTGGTGATGAAATGGCTTTGCCCCTATTCTTGTTGGAAAAATAAATTACACCCACTGTCACTTGAGATCTTATTTTCCCCCCAATCAAGCAAATTAGCAGCGTGGTTCATTTTCCCAGCATTCACTCCTGAACAGACGGCAGTGCCCTGGAACGTGGCTTAGAGCTCTGTGGTCAGTGCAATTGTTTGGGGCTGTTTGTGCCGACAATGACAGGAGACGCCTGTCTCCCGAAAGAAGAGTGGCCCTTGTCTTGCTTAGGCCAACGAGCTGCCCAGAGCGCTGCCCGCCTGGCTTCTGAGGAAGATGTACACCGCCATCTAATGGATATGGGAGCTCACTGCAGTGTGCTCGTTCTCCCGCCTTTCCTTCTGGCCGGTAAGAACACGCAATAATGCTTCTTGTAAGTTCCTAAAAATAGGGGAGGTCTTATATCACCAGGAGTGAAATGTTTGCCTCAATGTCTGTAATGAAAGTGCAACCCCATGCTTGCACAACGTCTGTCTTGTCAGTAGCCCTCTTTCATCCCGATGTTTAGGTCCAAGACAGGATCGTCATTGTCTGAGCAATGGGTATTTCTCTGAAGCTGGGTTGTTCTCCCCTGTCCCAAGTAGTGTGGGAGGAGACAGTCAGCACCTGCACAGGCGTCTTCATCTCTGCAGCCTCGCCATCAATCCTCATCTCACCCACAGCAAGCCCGATTCCAAAGTGCACAGGGTAGAGGCGTTCGAAAGTTGGCTTGTTCAACCAGGGGCATTGCCACTTCCCAGAGGGAGCCAGAAACACACCCACATCCTAAGACTCTTTTCAGTCTTGGCATTGAGGGGGTTCCCACTCTGTCCCCTGACTACACACAAGTCAGTGTCTTTTTCCTTTCCGCTCATTCTACCTACATGAAGAGCACGTTGATCTCCCCAGTTTTAACACAGGAACCATGATTTTTTTGGGTTTTGTGTATGGGTGGGGGAGAGAATGGGAGAAGGAGCAAGTACATCCCAATATGGAAGGGCTTGGTGCCCTGGTTCTCAACCAGGGGCAATTTTGCACCCAGGAGACATTTGAAAGTGTCTTGGGACACTTTGGATGGTCACAGCTTAGGGGAGGCTAAAAGTCCTTCCATCACAGGACAGGCCCACAGCAAAGAAGCATCCAACCCCACCCAGCAGTCGTGCTGAGGCTGAGAAAGCCTGGTTTAGGCTCGCAGATATCACCCTCCAGCAAGCTGGTGAGAACACTGATTGTCCTCAGCCCACACTGCAGAGGCTGTGGATAGATAATGCATCCTCTCCCAAGTCAGTACTGACCGCCGTTTTTCTTTTAGACTCTTCCATTTTAAACATAATTTAGCTGTCTCTTTTTGTTCCCTCTGCTCTGCTGAGAAGAGAAAGGATTGGAAAGGGGGAGGGGAAGGTGACAGAAAAGGAGGATTAGAGGCCTGACCTGTTTCTCCTGGAGAAGCTGGGCACATTCCTCTCTCACACGGGCTTTGTGACTGAGCAGGGTACAATTAAAAGCACAATAATTTGCTTGTTATTCAAGTCAGACATTAGTCCGGGTAATGGTGTGCTTGGTGTAGAGATGGATTTCCTTGTTTGGAGCTAAGCACAGGACTAGCTGAATTCTCCATGGAGAAATCTTGATTTGTTCAGGTCTTTCATGTTTTCTACAGAGAAGGGATTATGTCTTCCTAAAGAGGGGCCTTGCTTAAAAAGCTACAAAGTGTAAGAAAAGGATTTAGGGCAGAGAGGCCTGTGGTTACGTAGCTGAGGGGTACAGGGAATTTCAGAGCCAAGGATTATTTAAAGCCATAAAGTTAAAAAAATAATTGCTTTAGGGACTTCCCTGGTGGCGCAGTGGTTAAGAATCCTCCTGCCAGTGCAGGGAACACGGGTTCGAGCCCTGGTCCAGGAAGATCCCACATGCCGTGGAGCAACTAAGCCCGTGTGCCACAACTACGGAGCCTGCGTGCCACAACTACTGAAGCCCACGCGCCAAAGCCCGTGCTCTGCAACAAGAGAAGCCACCCAGTGAGAAGCCCGTGAACCGCAACGAAGAGTAGCCCCTGCTCACCACAACTAGAGAAAGCCCACGCGCAGGAACAAAGACCTAAGGTAGCCAAAAATAAAAATAAATTTTAAAAAATTTATTAAAAAACATTGCTTTAGCACTATTGCATCAGTGCTGGCGAGTACACTGTAAAGGCAATTAAGCATGAGCTAATATTCATTTTACTTTGGCTAATTACTGTATGGATCCAGGAGAGGGAGAGGAAAGAAAACATGCCCCCTCCCTAGCAATCAGGGAGGACGTTGGTTTTGGTTTCTTTGCCTTATAGGCACGCTTATTAGTTGAGGTGCCCAGAATCCAGCCATCACAAGGGCCTTATTAGTTAAAACACAGGAAAATTGTTCTCTCAAGGCAGAACAGTGAATGCTCTGCTGTCCCAGTGACCAAGCAGAAGCCACTATTAGTTTTAACTCCATCGATTATTGTTAGCCAGAGAGGACATGACATACACAGTCCTGACTTCACCCATGTGCCTGCTGAGCCTGGGTCAGGGGCTCTCAACCCAGAACAACTCTGCCCCCCTCCCCCCAGCTCCCCACCCCCCGGACAATTGACAAGTTCAGGAGCCATTTCTGCTGTCACAGCTGGGGAAGGACTGCTGGCGTCCGCTGGGCGGAGGCCAGGGATACTGTAGGAGTATCCCACAATGCCCAGGACAGCCTACAGCAAAGAATTATCGGACACAAAATGTCACCAGTAGCAAAAGTAAGAGGTCCTGGTGTAGACAGAGGCAACTTCCTCTCCTTGAGTAGGTGAAGGTCTTCAGAATCTTCGCTTCCTCAAATACATAATGGACAAGTCATCAGATGACCATATTTCATGCTAATTAACACACTTTTATTCCCCCTTTTCTACACTGGGTATTCATTCTCCCACTTCAGGAAATCGAGTAACACTAAGAAAAACTTGCCCTGGAAGGATGGTCCGCGGGGGTGAACCGAGACCCAAGTCGGTGCCCGCCTTCTCCTTCTCCGATTCACACACACACAGCCAAGAGAGAAGACAGCGAGCTTCTCTGCAATCCCCTGATTCGGAGTTTTGAGAAGTTTTATTCCCTTCTCTGAGATTACCCATTCTTCCCTGCATGAAGCATGTTCAGCGAAGTCATTTGTCCTGCAGCTTTACAGGAGTTAAGAGCCCGCAGCAGTGAGATATCCATTTCCTCCCGGAGAATGAGGACTCCCCCTGAGGGAGGTCAATGCTCAGGACAGGAGCATCCCTGGAGCTGGTTACAGCCAAGGGGCTGTGACTCAGGACTGTCCCAGGCAGGCCATCAACTCTCTGGGAGAGCCTCAAGGATGCACTTAGCCTCTGTTTACAGAAGGTGAGGAGGGCAGAGTGCTGCAGACGGGGAGCGGGGCGGCCACACCCAGACTAAACCCTAGCTGGCACCCTACAAGAGACAGAAAACCTCTCCCCTCAGGTCCCATCAGCCCTGCTCTCCCCTTCTGTGCACCCTCTCCAAATGCCTTTTTCTGCTTTGCCCCCTCCCATTCAATCTGTTCTAGGTACAGCGGTCACGGTGATCCTGGTAAGTCCCAAGTCACATCGTGTCACTCGGAGCTCAAAACCCTTCAGAGGCTCCCATCTGGATTCGAATAAAAGCAGTCTTCTCCCTCTCTCCCCTCCCCATCCCTATCTCTCTCTGTCTCTCTCTGTCTCTCTGTCTCTCTCTGTCTCTCTCTCTCACACACACACACAACACACACCACACACACACACACACACCGTCCCTCCCCTTCCCTCAAGCCCTTCCAGACACACTGGCACACTGTCCCTGGCTGTTCCTAGCAGCTCCCTCCCCATAGCCTCCTGCACTTACTATTCTCTCTGCCTAGAATGTTCTTTCTCTCTGTGTCTACAGGGGCTGCTCTCTCCGGTCTGTCCACATGTCCCCTTTTAATTAGGGTAGCCCTCTTTCCCTTTGATGCTTTATTGTTCCCGTAACCTGCATCATCTGGTAACATGCTAAAAACTTCCATGCTTTCATTTACGGGTCCTTCCCTACCCCACCTCTCACTCCCAGATTGCAAGGCTCTCCGTATAATTTTTTCACAGCTGTCTATCTCGAGGACCAAGTACAGTGACTGGCTCCAGCAAGCACTCAGATATTCGTTGAAGACATTAGGAAATGGACCAGGCTACTTAGCTTCAGAAGCTCTTTCATGGAAGTTCCCATCCCCTCCTTACCAGTTATCAGCAAGTTGACTGAAGACTAGCACCCTGACAATGAGGCAGCTCTAAACTGTGAATGACAAAAATATTTACTGTGTCTCCGAGGGCCACTTGTGTTTGGTGTTTTATTTTTTAAATAGTTTTTTAAATAAATTTTAAAATTTATTTATTTATTTATTTTTGGCTGCGTTGGGTCTTTGTTGCTGTGCGCGGGCTTTCTCTAGTTGCGGCAAGCGGGGGCTACTCCTCGTTGCGGTGTGTGGGCTTCTCACTGTGGTGGCTTCTCTTGTTGCGGAGCACGGGCTCTAGGTGCATGCACTTCAGTAGTTGTGGCACACGGGCTTCAGTAGCTGTGGCTCGCAGGCTCAGTAGTTGTGGCACACAGGCTTAGTTGTTCCGCGGCATGTGGGATCTTCCCGGACCAGGGCTCGAACCCGTGTCTCCTGCATTGGCAGGCAATTTCTTAAACACTGCGCCACCAGGGAAGTCCATGTTTGGTTTTTAATTGTAGTGAAATGCACATAAAATTGTATCATCGTATCACTTATGAGTGTAGAGTTTAGAAACGTTCAGGAGATTCACGTTGGGCGGCAGCCAATCTCCAGAACTCTTTTCTTCTGGAAAAACTGGAACTCTCTGCCCTCCAGCAACCGCTACCCCCAGCCCCTGGCACCCACCATTCGACTTTCTGTGTGTATGAACTTGACCACTCTAGGTGCCTCATACAAGTGGAATCGAGAGCATTTGTCTTTCTGTGACTAGTAGGTTAGCATCATGTCCTCAAGATTCATCCATGTTGTAGCCTGTGTCAGAACTTC
Source organism: Tursiops truncatus (assembly GCF_011762595.2). NCBI lineage: Eukaryota > Metazoa > Chordata > Mammalia > Artiodactyla > Delphinidae > Tursiops > Tursiops truncatus. The sequence continues at coordinate 33,723 of NW_022983222.1, read as the reverse complement.
CTCTTTAAGGCTGAATAATATTCTGTTGTGTATACACCCCGTTTTGCTTATCTATTCATCTGTCAGTGGGCAGTTGGGTTGCTTCCACAGTTTAGTTATTGTGAACAATGCTGCTATGAACATAGGTATACAAAGTATCTTGGAAAACCTGCTTTCAGTTATGTTGGGTATATACCCAGGAAGTGGAACTGGACCATATGGTAATCCTACTTTTAATTTTGAGGAGCCACCATGATATTTTGCACAATGGCTGTACCGTTTTACATTCTCACCAGTAGTGCACAGGGTTCCAATATCCTACATCCTCATCAGCCCTTGTTATTTTTTGTTTTCATAGTAGCCACCCTAAGGTGTGTAAGGTGGTGTCTCACTGTAGTCTTGACTTGTATTTTCCTAATGATCAGTGATGCTGAGCATCTTTTGAGGTGTTTATGGGCCATTTATGTATCTTCTTAGCAGAAATGTCTAATCAAGTCCTTTGCCCATTTTTTAACCAGGTTGTTTGCTTTGTGGTTGAGTTTTAGGAGTTCTCTGTACACTCTAGATATTAATCCCTTATCAGATATGTGATTTCCAAACATCTCCTCTCATTCTGATTGCCCTTTTCCTCTGTTGATAGGGTCTTGATGCACAGAGTTTTAAAATTTTTCATGAAGTCCAATTTCTCTATTTTCCTTTTGTTGCCTGTGCCTTTGGTGTCATATTCAAGAAATCATTGCCAAAATCTAATGCCATTAAACTTTGGGACACTTGTGCTTTTTAAAAGGACCTTTTAATGACAAGTTCCCCAGTTTGGGGAGTTCAGAGCCCTGAAACCTAACTATAAGTGTTCCCAATGCAGAAAGTACATAAGGACCAGAGTGCTTAATCAACATTTCTGTTGGCAAGCGAGGTCCCAAGGAGCATGTGGAAGCACAGCAGAAGTAACATGGAGGACTTTTAGGAATGTTCTCTGCCACCTTAGTTTCCTCCCTCTTTCTCCATATATCCCTCCCATTTTTCCTTCCTTCCTTTCAGATAACATGTCTGGGGCAGGATATGGTGAAGAAAATGCTTTTACCTCACTCCCCTATAACAACACTGACCAACAACACTGAGCCTTGGAGAAGCAATTTGCCTAATTTGGAGAGAAAAACTCCATTCAAGCCCTGCTGGGAAGCAAGTTCAAATCTGCGTGACCACAAAACCCACGTTCATGGACCCACTTGCCTCTATTGCTTTTTTAAGCTATAGGAATGCTGGATGAGGAATGCTGTCTGTTATCAACTAGAAAAACACGATCCCCCTTTGAGCCTTCATGTCATTACCTATAAGATGAAAATGGACAAGCACAGCACATTTCCAGTGTTACTTTTGAAGTTTTCAGTGCTATCTTACATGAAAATAACATGAAGAAACAGAAGCAAACCTGCCTGATTCCCCCTTATGCCTTGACTACTTGGCCTGCAGAGAGGCCTCCAAGACCCTCCTTGGACGATCCAGCGTTCAGCCCAGCACTGAGCTAGACGACCACGGGCTCCCCTTCTAGCCCAGTGAGTCTTTGCATGACTGTTTTGGGTTTTTTTCCCTAGACTCCCATTTCTTAAAAGTTTGAGAGCCAGTCACAGATCTCCATTTCACCCAAGGGCTGGCATGTCACGAGGTCACCAATATTTGTTTTATGTACTGCTAAGAGATTAAGGGGCAGTATAATTTCAGAGAAAAGTTAGGTTCCCTGGAAGTCAGGAACCCCAGCATCCTGCCCTTAAACACTCGAATGACCTTGAGCAATGAAAGGTCTCCAGACCTTCATTTCTCATCTTCAAATGAGAAGACAAATTGGACTACATCACTGTTTCCTAAAGTGTGGTGTGTACACCGCTGTGGAAAGTAAGCAATAGGTAGAAAAAAGTTAGGTGCTTTTATCTTATGTATATATCTATATATACTTAAATAGCCTCTCAGCTCTACAGTATCTTAGCTATTATTGCTACAGCAAGGCTGAAGTCAGTGACACACACACAAGCAACACCCAATGCTAGTACATGCGGTGAAGGTATCGCACCTTCAGGAATTGTCCTTTCCACCCAAACTGTCCAGAAAGATTGACACCGATGAAATGGATCGCTAGTGTGGATCCTCATATACCAAATTCCCGTGAGCTTTGCTGAGAAGACCTCAGCAGTGCATCAAAGCATCCCTTTGATGCAATGTGAATAAGGTTTAAAGAAGTTATTAATGGGGGAGGCAAATGTTAAATCTATAGCAGAGGTACTTTCCCCATAGGATGGGGGAGAGGGAAAGTATGTAAGCACCTGTCATAGGGCCTGGTGTGGAGCAGGTGCCCCATACAGCTGTTATTACAAAATATTGAGTATAGTTCCCTGTGCCATAGAGGAGATCCTTCTATCTATTCTATGCCTTCTTTGAATGACCGTAGCACTTGTTGTCTGTATCATTTTTATGTCTGTTGTTGCTTTGTGACTGAAAATGAAAAATTTCTATTTGTCCATGTCCTGGCCCTTACATAAAAATGTGTTCATTATCTATTTCATATTTATTGACTACATCTTAGACACCGTGTTAGCTGCTGGTTCTAGATGTTAGTAAAATATAGACCTTCCTGCTCAAAGGGTCACAGTATTTGTGGGAAAACAAAAAAATGAACAACCCATGTCTCTAAGAGCTTTGTACTTCCCAAAGAGAACACACCTCGTAGGTACAATAAATCCATGTGTCATATGTAAATGTATAAATAGTTAATGGGATTATACACCTGAGATAACTGCTATTCGATTCTGAGGAAATGATGATTATATTTCACCAGGAGCTCAATACCACTCTGAGAATGAGGGCTTAACCCCCGACTTGACTCACTGCATCGCTTTCCTATATAAAAATACACAAGTCTGTACATACGCTCTAGAAAAAGGCTTACCTGGCATGAATTTCAGAGAGCAAGAAGAAAACTTCAAGAGGTTCAGAGAAGCATCCAGAAGCTCAGATGACTCTCTGGCACTAATACAACTTGCTTGACAGGAAAATAGAGCTGTAAATCTCACAAAATCAGATGATCTTTTAAGCATTTCAAAACCTCCTGCTATTAATTGGAAATCCTAGAAGAATAGCTTCTTTTAAAATGTACTGATAATATGCTTTACAGCTCAATATTCAGAAGCCTATGTTTTGGCTAAGTGAGCTTCAGGAAGGAAGGAAATTTGTGGTTTACCTCCACTTACTTTGGAACCGCTGGTTCCAAACATCTACTTCTATGCACAGTCATCTTATCATCTGTAAAATGCAGGCAACTCTAAGACAACAGAGCTACAGAGATGTTGCACAGCTTCATGTGTCATTGTCTTCATTTGTTTCAGAAAACCAATAACATCTAAGCTACTACTGAAAGAGTGCTATATTATTTGGGGTCATCTAGTGCAGCTCTGTCAAAGTAAAGAAAAGGGACCTAGAATGACTATAATTTTCCCAAGAGGACACAATTATTTTATGGTAAATCTGGGACAAGAACCCTGATCTCTTTGATCCCATTCCATTGTTCTTTCATTGGGTGCTGAACAACCCAGAGAAATAAAGAGAAGTAAAACTCCTGTGTGCTGTGTCACTGGTACAGGACTTGGCAAGATTGGAATTGGAGCACTACATATTAAGAGGTATCTGAGAAATTCTTCAAACTAATTGAGATATATACCAGGTACATAGAAAACAGTATGTTTTATGAAGATGATTCTGTGCAATGAACAGAACTGGTAACACACACTGGAAGGTGAATTCTCATTTTCTGGCACCTTGAAAACTCCACCTCAACATACACGTTAAAATAAACATTTGAACTGGGTCATATTTAATTCTGCATGCTCTTGTAAGTCAGCAAAATATTCCATATATCATTTAAGTTGTCACTCACTTTTTAACTTGACTTTCAATTTCTAAAAGTCTTTCCAAACATAAAACAGAGGTGGGAAAATGGTATATGGGAAGCTGCAGAGATGAAATAAGCTTATTTCATTAGGCATAAAGATGAATATCCAAACAACTTCTTCATGGCTGAAAGTGTCCAAATCTACTGTCTTCATTTTGTAGTCAAGGCTTCCGGAAAAATATGCTAATGGATTCCTTATTACCCAAATGCCCCATATCAGTTTCAGTAGGTATCATTATATATTATGGACATTTTTCTCAGTGACAGAGAAAGACATCCTGGCTGAACATCCCCCTGCCCATGACACAGAGATGATGGTCTCAAGCTATCTTGAAGGCATTGGAGCCCACACTATCCGTTACTAATATTAATGGAGGATAAAACTTCATATTCTGTTTGCTCTATATTTGTTCAATCACTTCTTCCCTTCATTAAACTGGATGGCCCATAATTGAGTCTGTAGTGTGTCTATCATTGGAAACTGAACAAAGTTTTGTTGGTTTTATTAATGTCATACGTTTCTAGGGAGGGTCTATTCAATAACTAAGTCTAGTTTCACAGTTACAAATAAATTATGATGTAACTTTGAATAAATTAAGCTCATCATAAAGGAAGGATACTGAGAGTTGCTACTACCCCTTCCTTGAGGGGCTCTCGTAAAGCACTAAGTAAAGTAACAGAGGTGTATATGTATGCATATATTTTCAATGATATTTGTACAGACTTAAAAAGAACTCTACAGAATGCATTATAAAAACCTTAATGCTGTGTGTCCCTAGTTCCCAGCTCTCTCATTAAAACTACTTAAATGAACACAATCTTATCTGTTAGGATAGCTATCAGAGTACTCCAAATACTACTTCTTGCAGTACCCTGTCCCAACCATTTGCCATCCTCTTCCCATTAGTCCTCAAGTCAGAAGCCCCGAAGATCTGTTCATTAATTTATGAACACATTTCTTCATCCAGCCAAGAAAATTGATTGATCCCTTACCAAATTTCAGGCACCATTCTTCAGTATGATTTATAGGCATGTTCAGGAAACACAGCAGTGATTAACACAGATGAATATAGTCTCTCTTGAGCTGAGGGGGGAGACAAAAGTAAATAAGCAAATATAAAATCATAAGTATAGGGCTTCCCTGGTGGCGCAGTGGTTGAAAGTCCCCCTGCCGATGCAGGGTACACGGGTTCGTGCCCCGGTCGGGTAGATCCCACATGCCGCGGAGCGGCTGGGCCCGTGAGCCATGGCCGCTGAGCCTGCGCGTCCGGAGCCTGTGCTCCGCGTCGGGAGAGGCCACAACAGTGAGAGGCGTACCGCCAAAAAAAAAAGAACTTCTTAACTTCTGACTTTTAGGTGTGTGTGTGTGTGTGTGTGTGTTGTTTTGTTTATGTGCAAGGACATTTTTCTTTAGTACACTAACATTACAACAGAAAGTATAGTCTTGTTTTGGTTTCCTCTGCGCCCTCAATTCTGTATAAGACAGTTTCGCTGCACTCCAACAGAAAGGCTCAGCAAGAGTAGAGACCTCCATAAGCAGTACACGTGGGCACCAAGGGCAGATACATTGCCCTTCCTTGTGTAGGAACTAGGGCCACTTGTTGCTTTAATGGGCCAAGTTTGGGCTGGACCTGCAGGAGGGGACACCTTTGAAAAACAGCTTCCTAACTGCACTACAACCTGCTCTGGCATCCTGATTCCACTCCCCAAGCCCCCCAAATCTTCAGCCAGAAAAAAAAAAGAAGAATGGATCACTGGATCACTGGATCGATGGGGAGATTTCTGTCTGCTCCTCCTACTGCCACCTCTTTCTTGCTATTTCCTGCCCGAGGAAACCTGACATCAGCCCAAAAGCATCTCTGGAACTGGGTAGGAGGGAGCCTTACACCTGTCAGCGCCAGAGAAGAAAGTGCGCTCTGCAGAGTTCTCAGTTGTTCCACCTCTTGCGATGAAAGGAAGAAAAGGAGCGAATCCGCCACAGATTTACTGGAGACCAGGGTTACTTCATCCGGCTCCGGCCACAGTAACCCCTGAAGACCAAAGATGCATTTCCATTCCCAGCATTTCTTGTTGGCGTCTTTCCCTACAGGCTAGCCCAGTGCCTGGCCCCGGAGAAGTCTCTGCGTAAAGGTTCTTTAGGTCATAAATCAGGCTCCTGTGTGTATGTGTGTTTTTCTTAGGAAAAACTGGCACAGGCGAATTAGCAGTAGAGACTGGGGTCTCCCTACTACCCTTCATGCTTGGCGGCATCACCTTCGACTACCTCGCATTCTCCCGGCGCTGACAGCCCCGGCTCCGGACCTCAGGGTTGGAAGCAGTCAGCCCCAGCTAGAACCGCCCTGTCCGGGGCTGATGCCACCCTGTGCCTAGAATGTGCGTGTGGGTGCAGGCGGGCGAGCGAGCGGCTGCTACAGTGAGACCGAAGCAGGAGCTCAGCCTTCGCCTGCGACCTGCAATCCCCAGATTCCCTGGGGACCTCGAAACTCCCAATCAGAGGTACTCCCCCCCCACAGCCGCCCACCCATTCCCTCCCCCCTTACCTCAGCACGCAGCCCCTCCCTGCGTGATGATGCAAAACCCTGGGGAGGGTGGGCGCTGGGAAGGGTGGGGAGAGCCTGAGAGCGAGCGAGGGTGGGAGGGAGTGGGCGGAGGAGGAGAGGGAGCCGAACGCGCATTTAAAGCGATAGCCATCCTCGCTCTCTCCCCAGTGCTGGGCTGTTGGAGAGCTCGAGCTGCAAGCCACCGAGCGCGAGCTCGAGCGCGGCGCGCTGGCCGGGGAACCCAAGAGCGCACGGCGCCCCAAGCTGGCAGGCGCCGCGGGACCCCCCCCCACACCCTCGCCGGCTGCCCTTCCCCGGGCGCCCCTACCCTCCTCGCCCGCAGGAGACCCTGGGCTTTCCCGGAGGAGCTCACCCCAAGGGGCCAGGACTCCGGCGAGCCCGCCACCGTCCCCTCGAGTGCCGCCGCCACCACCGCAGCCGCGGGAGCAGCATGGTCCAGCTGGGGAAGCTGCTCCGCGCCCTGACTTTGATGAAGTTTCCCTGCTGCGTGCTGGAGGTGCTTCTGTGCGCGCTGGCGGCGGCGGCTCGCGGCCAGGAGATGTACGCCCCGCACTCCATTCGGATCGAGGGGGACGTCACCCTCGGGGGGCTGTTTCCGGTGCACGCGAAGGGTCCCAGCGGAGTGCCCTGCGGCGACATCAAGAGGGAGAACGGGATCCACAGGCTGGAAGCGATGCTCTACGCCCTGGACCAGATCAACAGCGATCCCAACCTGCTGCCCAACGTGACGCTGGGAGCGCGGATCCTGGACACTTGTTCCAGGGACACTTATGCGCTCGAACAGTCGCTCACTTTCGTCCAGGCGCTCATCCAGAAGGACACCTCCGAAGTGCGCTGCACCAACGGCGAGCCTCCGGTTTTTGTCAATCCCGAGAAAGTAGTTGGAGTGACTGGGGCTTCGGGGAGTTCGGTCTCCATCATGGTAGCCAACATCCTGAGGCTTTTCCAGGTAGGGGGGCGCTCCCTCCGGGGCAGAGCGCGCCGTAGCTCCCCGCGCTCTTTATCCTGAAGGCGGGCTTGGATTCCAGGGGTGCGGGGTCTGGTCAGCCTTCGGTCATTTCCACCCTGGAGATCCTGCCGAGTCCCTCCCACCTCACCCGAGGAGGTACTTTCCGTGCTTGATTCATTTCCCTTCCATCTCTCCCCTGTCCGCGCTCCACTCCATTCGGCTTGACATTCTGGATTTATGGTCCCATTGACAAGAAACAGTCTCCGAAAAACAAGGCGATGATTTAAATGGGTTTTCATTAGAGTGAAATATGGTTCCAAAACAGGCTTGTAAAAGTGCCGGGCTCCTGTGAGAGCCACTTAGGCGCAAGGAATATGGAAGATGAGAAGACGCCTAGAAACTAGGCATTTCTCAACTCCCCAGCTTCCCTGCCCCAAGCCGCCCGACAAGCTGCAGCTGCCTTGGAAAATTTCGAGAAGAGCTTAGGGAGGCAGTTCTTAAACCGAAGGCTAGGTCTTCACCTACATTTGGACGTGAATTGCCCATTTCGCTCGGGTTGGATTTCCCGACCTGTAACCTGTCTCTGCGAGGGCATGGGGCGGAAGGCGTGGGGACTGTCCTCAAGCGGGGAGAAGCCACCGGCAGACGTGCCCCCAGGTGATTTGCTCTGGGCAGTTGTTTGCACCGTCTAAACTGCCTTTGCGATCCGGCCACTGGCAGGAGCCGGGCGATCAGCTTTCTACTCCTGCCAGCTCAGAGCCCGGAGGTGAGCTCATGCTAACTGCGAAACACAGTCGCTTTTTCTGCACCCACCCTGTGCCCATCCTTTCCCACGACCTCCCTAACGCAGCCCCCAACCCCAGTCCTGGGTTTTGAGGACGATTCTCAGAGCCAGACAAGAAGGCGCCTGGAGGGAGGCAGTAGGGTGCGCTGAGCAAGGCCGGGCGGTCCTCTAGCTCCGGGTGCAGGCGGGCAACGGCGGAAGATGCGAGGACGGCGGATCGGGCCCGCTGAGCGGTGGGCGGTGCTGCAGTGCTCTCTCACCGCCTGCTCCCGCAGCCTCGGCCCCACGGCTCCTGTGCCGCCCTGGGGTATAGATGGATGGCTTCTGGATGAAGAAATTGAGTTTCAGGGTCTGCGTGACTATGGGTTCTCTTGTTTCTCTGTCTTTCTTCCTGTGTGTCTCTCTCCTTGTGTCTCTTTCTCCCTGCTTTTTTTTTTTTTCTTTTTTTGGTCTCTCTGTTTTTATGTTCTCCCTTTCAATTTCTGCCTCTCTTTTCCTTCTCTACCCCTATCTCCAAGTTTTTTGTTCATCTCTGTCTTGAAGTGATCCTTTCCTAATGCACAGCTCTCTCCCTGCCTGGTAGGACCCAAGCTCAGTTAGTCCCTTCTCCAGATGTTCTGGCTGACCCTTATGCTCCCCGTAGCTAAAAAGTTGGCTCCCTCTCAAGTGCCTTTCCTGAAGCATGTTGGGTTTCTGGAGGGGACTCCTTGTGAGATTCAAGCTGTCACTACATCAGCACCCAGGGGTATGAAGTTTGTGTTTGTGCCAGAAGGAGGGGTGCCTGTCTAAAGCTGCAGCCTGGTATGGCCCCTCTGAGCCTCTGAGCGTCCCTAGCACCTGTTGAGTATGCCACCTCTAGATGTTTGCAAGGCCAAAAGTGCTTCTGGGCAGCCTTCACTTTGAGGTAATGCTTTCAGGAAGAGCCTGGGTTGTTGTAAGCAAAACCCAGAAGCACTTCCTTTACCTCTGAGCTTAAACTAGAGAACCTGAGGAGGCAGCGCTGCAGGGAAGATGAGGCCAGAGGTCACCTGAGAACCACAGGGGCAACTCACAGTATTTTTACTGAAGCTCTGGGGGTTGAAGGCACATTTGCTGTTTGACATTTTAAAAATTATTTTGGTGCCTTCACTTGGAGCTTGGGAGCTTGCAGATGGGCCTGCCTGTCGAAAAAAGAGTGAAATCTTAAAGTCAAGAGAGAGCTTGCCGACTAGGCTGAAGGATTGTGTTTGCTGAAAAAGATTCCAGGGGGAGCTGATTCCTTCTCTGGTGTGTGGATCTGAGGCACTTGCAAGAAAAGAGAACGCTTGCCTTATGCTTAGTTCCCCCGTTCCCTGGGCTGGGAAGGAAAGGAACTGAATGCCAGCATTAGCAGTGTGCGTTGGGACCAAAACCATTCAGAGAAAACACTGTCATTTTCCTCTAGTTTGCAAATTGCAGCTATTCATGTTGGAATGAACAGCTGAGGGAAAAGAGCCCCCAGTTTTCACCTGCATTTATTGAGAAGAGGCTGGTAGTAGGAGGGATGCACCAACTTGTAGCTTGTGCTGCAAGCTGGATATAAGCTTGGTGTGAGCATCCTGGTTAACCACTGCCCATGTTCAAATATACAGAGATAGATTCCAACAATCTCTTCCAGTAGCCTTATTTTTGCGTGTGATCTTAGAAGCTCCTGGCATGTAAGTCCAGTCCCCAGCTTCCCAGCCTCTGTAAACCTGCAAAATGAATAGAGAGAATAGTGGGACACAGACCCATTGTTCAAAGACACAGTCACTTTAGGGAAAGAGGAAAAGAACGGGTAGGTGAATCTTCTCTGGGATTGCAGGGTTCAGCTCAATGAAGACTGTCCTGTATAAAAGAAACTCCTCTAAATGGTTGAATTCTTAGCTCTCCAGAGATTTGAGTTTTCTTTTCCCCATTCCCTGTGGGTTGCTGTGGGGAATGTGCCAAACCTATCATTTGAGATAAAAATTTATGGTGAGGTAAGCTTCTAGGCTGGGGGAAGGAAGACTTAGTGACTGAAATGGGGGATGCTAAGCACTGGGGGGCAGGAAGGAACAAGGAGCTAGTAATGGATGTAACAAATGCTGCAGCTGCCGGCAAAGCCTGGATTGAACTTCCTTCCTGAAAATGAGGACCCGGGCAAGAATGACCACTCAGATGTAAACAGTGTCTCTGACTGGGAATTCTCATCTGCCTGCCGGTGGGCCAGAGCTGAGCAAGTCCTTTCTCTCCTCTGTATGCACACTGAATTGGTTAGTAAGTGACACGTCAGAGGACAGGAATCATATTCAGTGGATCTTTCAAATCCAGGAGTTTGAGGCTAATGAAATTAGTGTGTGGCCAGGGCTCTGCCAACTAGAATTAAGTCACTGCAGCCACCCTGCAATGCATTTTCAGCCTGAAGGGAGCATCAGGGAGGAATTTCGGGAGATTTGTTTCTGAGCCTGTACAAAATAATACTCTCCTAATGCTAAGAAAGATTAAATGTAAATTAATATTGACTACGAGTAACATATTTAAAAAATAATCGCCGAGTGGGGGATGGCTTAAAGTGGAGAGATTATATAATATGGTGTCCAAAGAATAAATCTCCTCTGACCACTGTTTCATGGGCTATAAGTAAGATCTATTACAATGGAAAGTAATGGGAACGTTTTTATTCAAGGCTTCTCTGCTATTGACTTGAGAGCAAACACTCTGAGAGTATAAATTACTCTTGCTATGTGCTGACTCTGAATGAACAATATTTCATGTGCAGTGACATGGACTTGGAATTGAATGGCATCTGTTTCCATTGTTTTGTTCTCTCGAGAGCAACTAATAGAAAAAAGTGGTCAATTTGACCCTTGTGGGAGCGTGTTGCAAATCTAAACCTGTGTCCCTCATACCATAAATGAAATACATTTGTAAATTTGTAAGTGTTTTCCTTCTGTTCATTGATGCTTGAGTATAATCTCAAACTTTGGGAGCAACATTTTATACATAAGTACTTGGTTTTCTTCCTTTCTTCTTTCTCTTTCTCCTCTCTCTCTCTCTCTCTCTCTCTCTCTCTCTCTCTCTCTCTCTCTTTCTCTATCTTATGTAATTGGATAGAACTGGGCACCTAGGATGATGTGGTGTTACTATAGTGGGATTTAAAAAAAAAAAAAAACAACTCTAACTTACCCTTTTAAAAATTTCATAAATACAGGTGTCAGTGTCATTTGGAATAGTCTCTATAACAATTTCTGTCTCCACATTTACTGTGTTTCAGCAAATTTACCTAACAGATGGTGAGTGGGCAATTTTTAAAGGGGCATTTTTTAAAAGAGCGGAGAGGGAAGGAATAGAGACAGGCACATACTATATTTGAAGTTACCTCCACGTGTATTTTATGTATGTATACCCATACAATTAAGAAGTCTTGGATGTTTTATCTTCAAGAATAATTCAGATAATGGATTACTTGAGTATCATAAACATTTAGGGTTTAACAGATTTGTTACATATAGACGTTGTATCATGGATTTAAAAGACCATAGCCAGCGGGCAGCGGCGGGCGGAGCGACCGAGGGGCGGCGCGGGCTGGGCGGCTGGTGCGGGGGTCCGTGCTTCTTCGCGGTGGAGGGCTGGGGTTCGCCGGAGACGCCGGGTTGCTCCGCGTTGCCAGGTTACCGAGCGCGTGCCCCGCGCCCGCTCTTCCGCCCGGGCCGCCCTCGGCGCCGCCTGAGCCGCGGTGCGGGCTGCGCGGGGCGCCGTTTCCGCGGAAGCCTGGGTCGGGCGCTGCGTGCGGGACTCTCGTCGCTCGTGGACGGGGCGCGAGCGCGCGGGGGACGTAGGACGCCGACCTGGGCCTCCCCGGCGCTCCGGCTCCGCTCAGGGCGCCCGCTCAGGGGCCTCCGGCGCGAGGCCCCCTATGTGGTCAAGATGGCGGCGCCCAGGCGGGCCGCGCCGAGGTGAGCTGGAGCCGGGCCCGGAGAGGGGCGAGTCTGCCACGCCGAGGACTTGGACCCCGGGCTGGTCTCCCGTCTCCCGGGGAGCGGCGGGTGAGTGGGCGCGGCCGCGCGTAGGTCCCTCTCGTGGGGTGGTCAGCTCTCCGTGCGTCCGCAGACTTCTGTCGTCTGATAGTCAGATCTGGGGTGGCCCAGGTTGGAGGCGAGGGTGCTTGATTGGGGAAACCTGAGGGGTTTAAGGACTCTATTGGGATCGTTTCAGACCCCAGCAAGAAGCTGAGCAAGTTTCCTCCTGACTCTCTTCCCGGCTAAGTTTTCTCCCTTCTCTGAAGGCGCCAACTTTTCTGAATCACCTTGTTACCCGGGGGGATACAGTTGGTGGTTCTGACCGTGGAACGTAGGACCCGGCGCGGGGAAGCCTGAGCTGGTTCTAGTTACTTTGTTTGCAAAGCACTTGTCTTGTCTTTGGAATCTTTGTGTCTGTAACCAACGTTGGGAAGAGCCAGCGTTTTCTCCTCCAAAACACCGCGAGGGGTAACTTTATACGTAAGAAACAAGTGGGCGTTCACATCCATCTCTTTTCCAACCACTGAGTTTTGGTTGTGTTTCCTTTCTTTAAGTTTGTCTCGTTCTGAAGTGATAACAAAAAAAACAAACAAAAAAAAGACCATAGCCAATTACACAAAGTATACTCTAGTCTCAGTCCTGCCATTAGTTAGCTTAAGTCATTTAATTTTTCTAGGCCTCATTTTTCTCATGTGATGTTTTTTCTTTGAAAAAGTAAAGTTTCTAGAAGTCTCTAATCTCTGTGTCATATAGTTCAGCTTGGAGAAAACCTGTTCTTATCCAAACTCCATGACATTGTATTTCCAGCTCCAACTTTGGACTTTGAGTGAGTTGGGGGCAACTTTTTAAGGATATTTTCACACAGCTTTTTTAGTTAATATCAGTCTAGCTGACTTGTCATACTCAGACTTTCTCCCATATTCTTTTACCAGTGTGTTCCTTAGTCATATATATAAAGACTGTTGTGGGAAAAATGACCTCCTGGGTCAGCTTACTGCATGGTCATCGACACAGGGCAGGGAGTAAGATTCTGTGGATTTTACAGAAGCAGATACAGGTTTCATTATCCATGTCCTCTCCCCTTTCATCTTACGAAAACAGCAGGCTTTTCTTGGAGAACTGCCAGATAATGCCATCCTGCCTCCTCACGGGCCCCGGGGATGAGTCGCCCAGGGACTGAACTCCAGTAAAGCAGGTGATTGGCTCATGGGTAGGCATCGGACCTCGGCTAAGTCTATCAGACTCCTCCCCAGGACTTTTGTCTCAGAGAGAAATGGAAGAATTGTCTTTTCTCTCTGGAATTTCTAAGCTGGGGAGATATGACTCTGGGACTCCCAGTGACCATCCAGCACAAGAAGAGACTTTCTGTAAAATAAAGTCTTGCAGAGGTAAGCAGGGCTGAGCGATGGAGAGAGAGCTGGAACCCTGCTGATACTCTGGAACTTCCAGATCCAACTGTATCTGAATATGGCTGCATCCCTGAATTTCTAGTACTTGTTTGTTGAGGTTGTTGTTGTTGTTTGGTTTTTGTTTTTAAATTTCCTTTGACTATTTTGAATTTGTTTTCAGTAATGTGCATTTGAAAGCATCATAGCTAAAAGAGCTAATTTCCTACATTAATGTCAGGTTTGCTGACTGGCATTCCTTAAGTGAAAAATCATATCCGCTATTTTCTTTAAATAAAATCCTTCTAGCTCAGGTCTGAGATATTCAAAAATCTGCCTTCTACCCCCCCTCTTTCCAACATTTACTATATCACCTTGAAGCATTTGTGACCACATCTTTCCCATCTAGACGCAGTTGAGAGAGAGAGCAAATACTTCTGATATAAACTGCAACCTCTACGCCTCCTACCTGGAAGCTTTAGAACATACTTGATTCTTGTCATTAAAGCAAATCTTGTGTTGTTGTCTCCAGGGCACAGAAGCATTTTCATGGCATAATGGAGTACCAAGTACATTAAGCCTAACTCTACTTCTCACCCTCTTTTACTTTAAATAGGCAGAAAAGAACAATCTCAAACACATTTTCCCAACAAATAAAATACATATACGATTATGTTTAGAAGACGTTTATGCAACATATAGTTAGACTGATTAATTAATGGACCTTTCGCCAATTGGCACAGTAAATATATATGTTCAATGTGCTTAATTAAAAAGAAGACAATAACATATTTTTACAGGTTAATTATCTGAGAAGAGTATTGTGCCAGCACACTTGATACTACAGTATTTCATGTTTGACAGGTAATCTTCTTTCAATTATATTTACTGCTAAATGTTTCTTGGATCAAGCTATTAAATTATAAGGTCAAAAGTAAAATGATATGAAATTACAATGATAAAGGGACACATATCCCACTTTATGAGAATAGAAGTTCTAATTTCTTTTCAATACTACTAGTAGTGACCACAGTACCAATTTGAGCCCTTACTATGAGCCACTGTGCCCATATACATTTAGTTCTTACAGTAGTTCTGCAAAGGGCATATAATAATCCACACTGTAAAGCTGAAGAAAGTGCTTCTCATAGCTGAAAGTCACATAGCTGGTGAGTGGCAAAGTCTAGATTCAAACTTAAGTCGTCTGACAATGCCCAGGTTGTTGACCACTATGTACACTGCTCAGTTGTTGCACCAATAAAGAAGTGCTTGAAATAATTATAGATTTGCCTACCCTGAAACTGCAGTGATTTAAAGACATCAAAGTTGCCAGTTGCTTAACCACATCTACTTACAGTAAGAAATTACATTTTATTTCATTTCTAAAACAAGATTAATTCTGCAGGCCCATCGAAACTTGAGCACACAAATCCTACCTGCAAATGAAAGATGCTTGTTTTCCATTATTCAACAGATGGCCCTGTACAGAGGCAATAAATATATAGTAGAATTTTCATTCAAATAAATGAGAAGAGAGGTTTCTTCTTGTCCTGATTCAGTGCCCATCATTATGGATTATGATGGCTCTTCCCAAACTTTACTTCAGTCACTCCACTCTTTCTACAAAACTCCAGTAATGGAATCCATCATTCAGATATATGTGCAAAGCGAAAGGACTGTATTAATACAGTTGCTGAAAGTCACGTTGATAGAGCACAGGAAATACATCCTAATAAATGCAACATTAATGTTTGTGTGGGCCTTGGAGTGAGGGGTAGAAGAATTTTCAGTTTAATGGAACATTTTGCCTCTTGCTATGAAAGTGTGGCTTAATAGTCTTGTAATTGGTCATTTACAGAATCCTCCATCTCTGGGTTTCATGCTTTCTTTACTCTGCAGCTGTTGATTCCTTCTCTTGTTCTGGATGGAGGATAGCAACGAAGCCACTTCAAAGGGCTCAGCCTGCCTTTTTGTGTTATTGTTTAGATGAAGATATTTCCATTTATTAAAGCACACTATTTAAACATTTTTATCATGTTTCAAACTTGACTGTGTTCTGAAGGTATGAGCACAGGCAGACATAATGGGGGATGTTTTCCAGGAGAGAACATACCCTTATCAAAGGAATTATCAGAATTTTCATGTATGGATTGAGAATCAAATTCTGGAGTTAGATCTGAATTTAAATTCATACTCACAACTTATTACCAGTCTCATCTTGATCAAACGGTTACCACACTTCTCATCAATTTCCTTATCTTTGAAAGCGGAATAAGAGAAGTATGCCTGGTGGAGTTACACATAAAGCTCATCTGATAGAATATGCATAAGGATTTTGCACAAAATATACATGGAAATATTTTAGCACCGAGTTTAGCATGCGATTCGTCTTCAATACATTTAAGAGCTATTATTTTATTATTATTATGCTATCATTAAATATCACTATTACTTAAATGTCATTATTGCTAAAATTGCTGTAAAACTACCGCAATAACACATGATGAATTCCCCTCTTCTGTTTCCTTTGTTTAAATGGAAAATATGTATATAAATCTAGACAGAGAACACTTTAGTGATCCTATTCAGTGGAGTGAGAATTTCCATGGCACTGATTAAAACAAATCCTGAATTGCATGGACTTAAGATAGCAGAGAGGGGCTTCCCTGGTGGCGCAGTGGTTGAGAGTTTGTGAGCTGATCTGGGAAGATCCCACATGCTGCGGAGCGGCTGGGCCTGTGAGCCATGGCTGCTGAGCCTGCGCGTCCGGAGCCTGTGCTCTGCAACGGGAGAGGCCGCAACAGTGAGAAGCCTGCGTACCGCAAAGAAAAAAAAAAAAAAAAGATAGCAGAGCGGCTAAGAGATTTGAAGTTAGACATCCCCAAGTGTGAATTCTACTGTGACCCTCTTCTAGCTCTAGAACCTTGAAGAAGTTGCTTAAACTTTCTGAGCTTTACTACTAGTTTCCTCATCTGTATCTTTTTCAGGACTCTTTATCAAGCATCTTCCTGTTCTCTATGCTTGGACGTATCAATGAATAAATTAGACAAGAGCCTTTGCCTGCGTGCTCCTTCTTGCATGCTTTCTCCCTCCTTACACTCTCGTGTGGAAACGGATGTTGTAAATAAATTCTATGCTTTGTCACAAGTCGATGGGTGCTACGGGATAAGGAAAAGGATGTGAAGCTCCCTGAAGAGGCTTGGGTTGGGAGTGCTGGAGGAGTGTACAGGTAGGTTCTGATTTTAAATAGGGTAGTCAGGGTGGATTTTATAAGTTGACATTTGAGCAAAGACTTGAAGTGAGGGAGTTGTCAGAATGTATGATGGGGAGACCACTCCCTGGGAGCAAGAATAACCAGTCCCAAAACTCTAAGGCAGAAATATGCCGGGCAGCTTGGAGGAATATCAAGGAGGCCACCCTGGCTGACTTAGCCAGTGGGGAGGAAGAGACAGCAGGAGGGCTGGAGGTCGGATATGTGATGGGATGGATTGGGTAAGTCCTGGGAGGCCATCACATGCATTGTGTCTTTTACTCTAAATGTAGGCAGCCAGGGGCAGGATTTTAGCCAAGGTGTGGCATGAACTGTCTCTTGTTTGAAAAGCGTAACTCTATCTGTGGCCTTGAGGATGTGGGGAGAGAGTGGAGTCAGGGAGAATCTCGGGAGGTGGCTACAGGATCCTCGAGGTCTATGTTGGTGGCCTGCACCAGGCTGCTAGCGGCTGGTAATTCTCAGAAGTGGCACATTGGGAAGGTTGTGACAGCATTTCGTGGTAGATTGAATGCAAGAATGGAAAGGAAGAGGGGGTCAAGGGTGAATTCGAGATTTAGGGCCTGGGGAACTGGAAAGGTGTGGTTACTGTCACCTAAGATGGAAAAAGTTTGGGGTAGAGCATGTTTGGGGGATTAAAGACCAGTTTTGGAGGTATAAGATTTGAGATGTTTTCGTGACGTCCAAGTAGAGATGCTGAGTACACAGTTGGATACACAAGTCTGCAGTTCTGAAGAAAGGTCTAAACTAGAGATACACTTTAATACAATGGAGATATTAAGAATAATTACATGGAAGCGCTATTTTAAAGATAAAATGAAGTAATGCAATTAGCACTCTGTCTTCTCAAAACATTTAATAACTGTTAGCTAAAATAATTACCTGAAATGAAAAAATACCTATAGTTTGTTTTGTTGTTTGCAGTAAAAGTGAATAAAATGTCACAATTATTTTAATAGTATTTGTGAGACAGTAGTTTTAGTTAAGACACCATGACTACAAACATTTACAGTAAACCTTTCAGTCTCCTACTTTTCACTCTGATAGGGTACTTGGAACCATATTTTGTAAGGTTTAAGTTAGTTGTCATAGGGTACCTCTTTAATTAGAAGTAATTCTGAACTGTCTAGTTCCATGCAGTTTTATATACATATATGTATAATTATTATTTTATGATTTATCAAACTCAGTTGAAAATTTGCATCAGTGATATACATTAGAATTTAAGCATTTACCCAGGTATTCAAGGAAAAAAATGTACTTGTCTTGTAATTTCCATAGGGGTACTTACTTTCACATCTTCCCTTCACTTTGCAATTGAAAACATGGCAGGGGAAATATTATCTTACTGGTCTTTGAGTTTCCCTTAGCTATCTGCAAGTCCTTAAACAGCCTTTGTGGCTTAACCAAAATTCTCTTCCATCTTCATTCCGCTAACAGATATTGGTCTAAGCATGTACTTATACTAAAAAATGCATGACCACGTTGTCTCTACACATCTATAATTTTATGATAACACTATCATTATGTAAGCTGTACTTTAATTGTAATTATAACAGATTTTATGTCAACACACATCCATTTCTAGTGTTCATCTGGTGTTCAGGGGGAGAGCAGCATGTCGTAAATTTTATCAAAATATAACATCTGAAGAATAGAACAGAGGGTAATTGTGTAATTCTGTATTCACTCTAATTAAGTTCAGTGGAGTTGGCATAATAGAATTAAGATGAAAAAAAAAAAAAGACATCGAGGTACCATGGCTCCCTCTCCTAACACACCCTTTTCGTATCCGAGAGCAGAGACTCAGCACCTTTCTGTACAGAAATGGAGACAGGAAGAGGCCAGAGGATGAATGACAGGCACGAATGAGGTGGAACTTTGAAGAGCAACATGGAAATGAAATACTTCTTTTGTATTTGGTAGGTGGGGAAAATGTACCAGCGTGTATGCCTACTGGGACCACGTTTTCCAGAGCAGTTAAGCCCAGTGTCAACTATGCTGTCCCACCTTCCTCGTAAGTAGGAACAGTACTGTTACTTGAATCTTTGCTTCCTGTTTCTTGATACCTGGTTGAGAAGATTATGACAGGAACTGCATCTTGTTAGCAAATACACTGTTTTGAAATGATTGACACTTACTGAAGAGTGGCAACTCCAAGCTTGCTCTCTCTTGATCTTGGACTATTTAAGTCTGGAGTGCAGGAGTGGGTTATGGGGAAAGACCATTGGAATTCTTATGTCTTCAGCATAATGGTTATAGCATAATGGTTAGGAGTGTAGGTGCTGGTTCAAATCTCTGCTTTCCACTTGCTAACCATATGAGCTTGGGCAATTTACCTGATTACCTGAACCTCAATACTCCTGCCTATAAAATGATGTTAATAATATTTCATCCCCATAGACTTGTTTTCAATGTTAAAATGAAGTCACTTACACCAAGCACTTAATACAGTGCCTAGAGCATAGTAAAGTCTATTATTATTACTATTACTACTACTACTACTATTATTATTATTACTGTCACGATGCCAGGTGCTATTTTTCCTATGCCTTATTCCATTATCTTCTGCCCTGTCCCCCCATTTCCGTCTTGTTTCTGTACAAGGGTAGGTTTGTCACAGAGCATTTTCTTTCCCTAGTGTCTGACTCTTAGTCATCAAGGTGACTGGTCCACGACCTGGCATTCATTGCTGCTCATTGAAGCAACCCATTTTGAGAAGGGGAGTTGGATATTGATGCCAAGTTGGGTCAAGGAGAGAGAATTTTCTCTCTTCTGCACTCAGCTAAGTGAAATATTCAGGCCTCAGGAGGAGAATCAGGCAAAGGGCAACATGCTTAATTTCATACCTTAGTGATTAAGAACAAGTCAGACAGGCTGGATTTGAACTCATTTCCATCACGTACTGACAACAGGATCTTAGGTGCTTTTGTAACCCGTCTGAGGCTCAGTCAACATCTGAAAGAGACGAATAACATTATCAGGACCTAGCATATAGCCTCGTTGTAATAAGTGAGTAAATCCTTTTAAAACGTTCAGCACGTTGTTTGGCATATAAACACTTAATAAAATTTAGCTTCTTTGACTACTACCGCTGCTAATATTATTAAGTAGCTGAGCAGATCCGAGGCCCATTTTTTTCTTAGATTGCACATAATCATTTGGACAACCAGCTCACATTGATCAACCGTTGCTTATATATAAACCCCCATGAACCCAAAGGTGCTTTAACTCTCTCCCAGTCAGAGCCTGTTCTGGGGGCAGAAGCAGCACCGGCACTACCCCCGTCATCTTTGCCTTTATTGTCACTACACTCGCCTGCCGTACTGAGCACTTTCTGTTTGCCAGGCGCCAAATTTAGCCCTGCGTATGCACTATATCATGTAGTTCTCACACTCAGGTGGGAGACATTATCATCATCCCCAATTTTCAGATAAAGACGCCGAGGTGTTGGAAAGGTAAGAAACTTGACCCACAGCAAGAGATGGAGCCGGAGTATTCAAACCCTTCTCTCTGACCTCAAGAACCCTTAAATATTAGCATACTACTACATGACATCCTGGTAAGAAAATCTGCTTCCAGCCACTCTGGTGAGAGTAGAAATGATTCTCAGTCCCCACATTCCTCTATTGCCCATGCCACCCTAGCCTCAGGACTAGGGGGGAAAGGAAGTGATCTCTTCAAAGAGCAGCCAAAGGGAACCTACTCCCTTCTGCCTTTTCGTAATCAACTAACCAATATTTTATTTCCTTCTTAAGAGTCCCCACATGTTCCTTTTGGTACTTAGCTTGGCCTTTTAGAATTCTGACATTCTGTACATGACTCATCCACTGTATTTCATGTTAATTTATTGAGGTCAAGTATAGGGTCTTACTCATCCTGAAGTCCAGTTATCCCCTGTCACATCTAACTCTGTTCTTTTCTTCTTGTAGGACATCTGCAGGTATTTATTTGAATTTTGTTGAATTGTTCTCATCAATAGTACATTAGAAGTTATACAGAAAGTGCCTTCTTATAAGGAAAACCATCTAAATAGATTTCTAGCTCTTTACTTTTTATAGCACTATTGTAGAGATTATAGATCTCCAGGTAATATTTTTTAGATTGAGTTCTTCATATCATCTTATTTTTACATATAATGATAAATCTGAATTTTCTCTATCAAACCTCCGAGACTTCACTGGCTTGTAACTTAGCTTGTTGATTATGTGTTGTTGACTTTTCCATTTACAATGATATTTGATCCTGGTAAGGATGGGGCTGGGTGGGAAGGTACATCTTAGGGCCATAAATTGGTTTTGTAGAGAACTAACGTAAAGATCTAAAGTCTCATATTTCTGCAGAACTCATGAATCATTTTATTATAATTCCATTCATTCAGGGAGTATAAAACCATTTTCAAATTGTTATTCCTAATTTGTTCATCTTCTCTTCCTTAGTCTTAGTGAGAAGAGAGCAGGCTGAATGGAAGAAAGTCATTATGACCACTGGGGCCACTAAGGTAGGCATCAGTCCCAGAGTTTTGTTTTCATCTCTCCGCTATTAATATTGGCTAATGTCTTGAGTGCTTACTTGGTGCAAATTACTTAGCCGACCATGGCAAATGGGTTGTGTCATTTCATCCCCTGATAGTCATACAATTAATGTATGTATTATTATGATATCCCATAATGCATACATGGAACAGAGCCTCAGAAGTAGTTATTTGCTCACGAAAATATGGTAGATGTGGAATTTGGACTCAGGTCTGATAGACTCCTAAATCACTCCTAGTGATTTTTACCACTAAATTAAAGTTGTATACCTCTGGAGAGTAGAAAGTTTCTAAAATTTCCTCAACTCTAACGTTTTATAATTAAATTTTTGTCTGATGGCAAGCTTAACAGTTAAGATGGGTAGGAAGGAATGCCAGCCGTTGAATGGAATTTCCCTCAAATAAGCCTGTTTTATGACACCAGTTCACTCATTCATTCACTCAGCATGTATTGAATGTTTGCTCTGTGCAAAGGCATTTTAGGCATCACAGTGGAGTGAGCGCCCCTTCCATAGACTCTCCTGCAGCACTCAGAGAAGTCTTGGACTGGTTTGCCTGTTATGGAATGGGGCTTGGTGATAGAAGCCTGGTTTGTCCTCCACTGATAAAACTAAGACATACTCATATTAGTTTATAGGCGTCTTGAAGCCGTGGGATAGTAACACACATGAATCTTACCATTTTTGCCTGGGATTAATGATATAAAGGCTTTGGATTTGGGTATGGAAAAGGGGTGCAATTATGGGCGTGTTGGTTCTACATATATATGGACATCACGTGTCATCAGCCTGCAGCTACCTGCCATTCCTCACTACTCCTTCTTTTCACAAACCAAACAAGTACCTTCTTATCTCTCCTGTGGATAAGCTCTTGACAGTGGCACTAGGGCCTCCCTCAATAAGTACATCATTGGCTAAACCAGTGGTTTCTCAGATATGCTCATTGAACAACCCTTAAGGTGGATTGACATTCCACTGCCTAGAATAGAATATGGTGTTCTTTAGGAATCGGGGGGAAAAAATAGGCCACCAGATGTACTTTCTTTAATTTAAATTGTATATCTATCTATCTGTCTATCTATCTATATATATATGAACAATTGTTATATATGTGTATGTATACTTGTTCATATATATGAATGATTTAAAATTGAAGAGATATATATATACACACACATATATATTTATGTATATTTAAATTTTGGCTTCTGTTAGCAAGTAGTAAATTAAATTATTAGCAGATCCATACTGCAGGGAAATAACCAATCAGATTTCATTCAATAGCTTGCTTTTTTGTAGATTTATGGTTGTGATTTTATATTTGCAGGCATGTTCGCTGAAGAAAATATTTCTACCACTTTACACAAAATTAAATTCATTTAATACCAATGCGGCATGTCTCAAATGTCTTAATACAGTTTTAGTCTTTAATCGCATCAGAAGTATGAAATTAGAAACATACCCCAAAATCATTTGAAGATATAATTACTTTCATTTCCCTTATACTTTTGAGACTTTTGAAAAATAAGTATTTAGTTGTACTTATCTCTTTCTGTCTAAGGATAGCAAACACTGAAACACAGTTCTTTTTAAAAGTCAATATTAAAAATATATTGTCCAAGATGATCAAAACTAAGGAAGTGGCAAAGAAATTCAAAAATTTAAACTTTCAAAGGGTGCTTTTTTTGTGAATGTGTAGTACTTGTTCTTCTGAAGGAATTAATCTTTTTAAAAATTTAATTAACTTATTTTTTATTGAAGTATACTTGATTTACAGCGTTGTGTTAATTACTGCTGTACAGCAAAGTGACTCTGTTATACATATGTATATACATTCTTTTTCATATTCTTTTCCATTATGGTTTATCACAGGATATTGAATATAGTTCCCTGTGCTATATAGTAGGACCTTGTTGTTTAGCCAATCTATATATACCAGTTTGCATCTGCTAATCCCAAACTCCCAGTTCATCCCTCTCCCACCTGCTTCCCCCTTGGCAGCCACCAGTCTATTCTCTATGCCTCTGATTCTGTTTCTGTTTCATAGATAGGTTCATTTGTGTCATATTTTAGATTCCACATATAAGTGGTATCATGGTATTTGTCTTTCTCTTTCTGACTTACTTTGCTTAGTATGATAATCTCTAGCTGCATCCATGTTGCTGCTGCAAATGGCATTATTTCATTCTTTTTTTATGGCTGAGTAGTATTTCATTGTATATATGTACCACATTGTCTTTATCCATTCATCTGTTGATGGACATTTAGGTTGTTTCCATGTCTTGGCTATTGTGAATATTGCTGCTGTGAAGATCAGGGTGAATGTGTCTTTTTGAATTATAGTTTGGTCTGGATATACGCCCAGGAGTGGGATTGCTGGATCATATGGTAGGTCTATTTTTAGTTTTCTGAGGAACCTCCATACTGTTTTCCACAGTGGCTGCACCAACTTACATTCCCACCAACAGTGTTGTAGGAGGGTTCCCTTTTCTGCACACCCTCTCCAGCATATGTTATTTGTAGACTTTTTAATGATGGCCATTCTGACTGGTGTGAGGTGGTACCTCATGGTAGTTTTGATTTGCATTTCTTTAATAATTGGCAGTGTTGAGCATCTTTTCATGTGCCTATTGGCCATCTGTATTTCTTCTTTGGAGAAATGTCTCTTTAAGTCTTCTGCCTATTTTTTTGATTGGGTTGTTTGCTTTTATTGTCATCAAGTTGTATGAGCTGTTTGTATATTTTGGAAATTAAGCCCTTGCTGGTCGCATCATTTGCAAATATTTTCTCCCATTCTGTAGGTTGTCTTTTCATTTTGTTTATGGTTTCCTTTGCTGTGCAAAAGCTTGTAAGTTTGATTCGGTCCCCTTTGTTTATTTTCATTTTTATTTCTATTGTCTTGGGAGACTGACCTAAGAAAACATTGGTATGATTTATGTCAGAGAATATTTTGCCTGTGTTCTCTTTTAGAAGTTTTATGGTGTCATGTCTTATGTTTAAGTCTTTAAGACATTTTGAGTTTATTTTCGTGTATGGTGAAAGGATGTGTTCTAACTTCACTGGTTTATATAAGGCTGTCCAACTTTACCAACACCACTTGCGGAAGAGACTGTCTCTTTAACTGAGGTGTGTGAGTTTATTTCTGGGCTCCGTATTCTGTTCCATTGATCCATATGTCTGCTTTTGTGCCAATACCACGCTGTTTTGATTACTGTGACTTTGGAGTACTGTCTGAGTCTGGGGTGGCTATGCCTCCAACGTTGTTCTTTTTCTTCAGGATTGCTTTGGCAATTGTGGGTCTTTTATGGTTCTGTATGAATTTTAGGATTATTTGTTCTAATTGCGTGAAAAATGTCATGGGTAATTTGATAGGGATCGCATTAAATCTGTAGATTGCTTTGGGTAGTATGAGCATTTTAACAATATTAATTCCTCCAACCCAAGAACATGAGATGTCTTTCCATTTCTTTGAATCATCTTCGCTTTCCTTTATTAATGTCTTACAGTTGTCAGCGTATAAGTCTTTTGCTTTCTTGGTGAGGTTTATTCCTAAGTATTTTATTTTTGGGGTTGTGATTTTAAAAGGCATTGTTTTTTTACATTCCCTTTCCGATATTTCATTGTGGTATAAAGAAATGCAACCAATTTCTGTATGTTAATCTTGTATTCTGCTACCTTGCTGAATTCGTTTATCAGTTGTAGTAGTTTTCATGTAGAGTCTTTAGGGTTTTCTCTATATAGTATCATATCATCTGCATCTAATGACAATTTTACCTCTTCCTGAAGGAATTAATCTTGAAGTTCTACTAAGACTTTTGGGATACCTGTTTTAATGAGCCACTACTTCCTGCCTGAGATTGCACTATGCACCAGAGATTCTAGAATTAGCATAATAAAACTAATAATGCAAACAACAGCAACAAATCTTCACAAACCTTCCTTGCAAGGAAGTAGAGTCCACTGGAAAAACAGACAAGTGAAACACACATTCAAAATGGCAGTGATTCTTAAACATTTATGTGCTGAAAAATCATGCAATTACTAGACCCCTTCTCCAGCTGGTCAGGTGTAAGGTCCTGTAACTCTGTTTTTGGTGAATGCCTCCAGTAGAGTCTGAGACAGATGTTCTCAGTTGTCGTCAACCTTTAGTGTGCATCAGATTTGCCTGAGAATATTGTTAAAACACAGATTGCTGGGCTCCAGTGCCAGAGTTCTAACCAGTTCCCAGGTGTGGCTGATATTGCTGGCCCAGGGACCACATTTTGAGAACCACCTTTCAAAACTCTGCAGTATGCGGTTGTGTGTGTTGTGAATGAGACGGGCCCAGAGAACCAAAGGAGGGCAAAGGGACTCTGCCCTAAATTAGTCAAAGGTAACAATAGCAGCTAGAATTGATTGACCCAAGAAAAACTTATAAGAACTTTACCTGCATTTGCTCATTTAATCCTTTCAGTAAGGTACATAGGTGCTACTTAGTGTTCCTCTTTTACAGGGGTGTCCAGAGAAGGTAACTACTTTGCCCACGTCCTAAACTGGTAAGTAACAGATTAAGAATTCAAGTCTAGGAAGTCTGATTCCAGAGCCCACACCTCTACCCTTTCTGCATGTAGAGAGGAGTAAAGGGTTGTCAGTGAAGCCTTCCTGGGGGCCCTGGCCTCTGAGTGTAGATAGAAGGATGAGTGGACATAAAGATCATTATTTGTGTGTGGTGGGGGTAGGGGAGGAAGTATGAGGGCTTCCAGAAGAGCCCGCCCTCCCCATACATCTGCTGTAAGCAAGTCTGATGATCAGGAGTCCGGAACATGAGTATGACTATGGGATACTGAGAAGGGTTCTAGAACCCTGAGGTTAGAGTTCTGGATCAGTTAGTAGGTAACAGAAAGTGAATGAGTGATATTTACCTTACTTTCCACGGGTAGCAGGAAGTTTAGAGATAGTCCCTCTAGCGTTAGTCCAGCTGCTGAAGGGCATCACCAGGGGACTGGGTTGCTTCACTCTTCCAGCTTCCACATCTCTAGCACGTCCACATAGCTTCAGAGTGACCCCAGAATCTCCAATAGTGTTCCAACAATTTGGGCAGGAAGAAAGAAAAGGGAAAAAAAAAGAAATTAAGTAAGAAAAAAAAGGAAGTGTCTAACTCAGAGAGCAAATTTTTTACCACAGATGGTCAGCAGACTTGCACTTAGATCTCATCAGCTCGGATTTTAAACTGGCCACCTTAGCCTTAAGGATAATGGGGTCTCCTAAACCAGGGCTCTGTTAGTAAGGAATAAGGAGAGAGTGGTACTGATTAGCAGTGCCTGCTGTCCCAAACAAATATTATCCCCAAACTATTTTTTTTTATCCTATATTTTACTTTAAAGAATGGAGGGGAAACATTATGTATCTGTAAATAGCCTTTTAGAAAGGGTACAATTATATAGTTATACAACCCCCTGGAGGGCTCCTTTCTTCTAAAATCTCTTTAAAAACTGTTCAAGGTTAAGGACATTTTTATCTTAATTTAGTAACTTGCAGTCGATTATCTTGGAATGACATCCTCTCTCTGCAGATGTTCTGTCAGGCTTTAGAAAATTCTAGAAGTGGACAGAGAAGTGTTATGGTACATGTATTTGCAATATGCACGTCTTTGAAATGAAATCCATTTAGGGACCAAAAGGCATTTCATGTCTTTGCTATACATTTTCACATATTTGCCTTTCCAGAATTCCTTTGAGCAAATCTGTTAGATGTAACCCATCCGTTTCTCCCATCTGAATTCTTTATTACTAAACATTCTTCAGTATGCTCTCACTCCCCTCTGTCAAAGGCGTTTCTCTGGGTCCTCACCCTTCTCATCTCATATGTGAATGCGTATCTTAAACTGAAGCAACAGTCTGCTATGACTTCTCCATAACTTGAAGAACCCGTCTTTGT
Source organism: Tursiops truncatus (assembly GCF_011762595.2). Lineage (NCBI taxonomy): Eukaryota > Metazoa > Chordata > Mammalia > Artiodactyla > Delphinidae > Tursiops > Tursiops truncatus. The sequence goes on along the minus strand of NW_022983222.1, from coordinate 6,413 downwards.
GGGAAAAAAAGTAGACTTACTAACTTAAAAGGTAAAATGCGCGCAATGTTTCTGAGAATTAAAAACTAAGATAAAAACATAAGCAATGGAAAAAACTTACAGTGGATCCTTTTCAAAGACTATTTTACAGAGAAGGCAACTGAGGTTTAAAGAAAAAATGCGTTAGTTAAACACTAAATAATGAACCTTAAACCTCAGTGGAGCAACACATGGACAGTTCATTTCTCACTCACTCAGGAGTGTAGTATGGACTTTGGTGGTCTGAGGGTCAGTTTTCTGCTCAGTTATTCAGGGACCCACCACCTTCATCAAGTGGCTCTACGTTTGTCCTAAAAAGGAAAGGAGAGAGGAAGCTGCAAGCTACAATTATCAACTCGTTATCCTTCAGACATAAACTCTTCAGGTCACCTCTGGTCACATTCTTTGGGATAGAACCATACCCAGATGCAAGCGGAGATGGAGAATGTTGTTCCTATCTTGGTCCTAGTGATGCCTCTACAGGCTGGAGGAGCTGATTAAAGTGTAGTCAACAGCTTGTTGTTTCTGCCACAATGAGTGATTAGCCTAAGACTGTGGATTAATTATGTGTGTGTGTCACATATACATATAATACACACAAACATATATATGTGTGTGTATATATACATTTTTTAGCATGAGTTGACACATGGGGCTTCTGCCGTATCAAAAGAGTACAAACTGCCTCTTGTTGCTTTTTCTTAATTGAAGTTGACTACTACTATCTATTTCCCTTCATTTTGCTATCTCCCCCCCACCCCCGCGCCTTTCAGTATTATATGAAAATTCTGAAAGAAAGAATTTCAAAGTTTCCAGTGCTTTTAAAGGTAATAGAATACTCAGACCTTAACAATTTTCCTGTGTGAAACGTTTGCCAGACTAAAATAGTTAACTTATGAAAAGTAAATTTAGATTGATACAAAAGAGAAAATAAGCTGATTTTTTTTTTTTTTTTACACAAATACCCTGAGCCAGGGTGGAAAATAAATGGAAAACTGGAGGAATTTAGATCCTTTTGTTGTAAATTTAAATATGTTTAATTGTAAAAATAATACAGGCTCATTGCAGAAACTCCAAAATTGAAAGGATTTAAAGCAAAAAGGAAAAATAACTCAAAATCCCATTTCTGATAAATCATCTCTGTAACAGTTTTGAGGGTATCTTTTGAAACTTTTTTGTGACGGGGTGCATATAAATACAATGCAAGTATAAAATACCTTTAATTATTATATCAAACTACAAAACAGTTCTATAACATTTTTATTTAGTAATATAAGTATGATTACTCATCACCTAATAAAAATCTGCAGCATCATTTTTAATGGTTGAACAGCATTCTATTATTTATTTAACCAGTCCCTACTGTTCAACATTTAGATTATTCCTGTTTTGCTTTGCTAAACAATGAGACAAGCATCCTTGTTCATATGTCTTTGAGCATTTGTTTATTTCCTTAGAATGGACTTCTAGAACTTGAATGGCTGGTTGTCAGTTCTGGTACATACTGACATATTGTCTTCCAGAAAGGTTACCGTGCTTTTTATTTCTACCAAGAATTTAACATCCAGTGTGGTTTCTTACACACACTCATCAGTACCAGTATTATCAATATCAATACCAGTATTATCAAGTTTTTTAAAACTTTGTCATTCTAGTCAGTAAAATATGACACCTGAATTATTTTATTTGTATTTCTTTGATAATAATAGCAAGGTTGAACATATTTTCATATCTTTATTGGCTGTTAATACTTTTTAGTTTGTGACTTTATGACATCCATTTTTCATCGATGTATAACAACCTTTTATATATCAGTGTGTTTATTTTGTTGTTTGTTGTCAATGCAATTTTTTTCTCTTTATTAATTTTTATTTTGTGTGTGTTGAACTTCTTTAATACTGTCAAGTCTATTCAAAAACCCTTTAATGAACACAACAAATGTGGAAAATCAGTCATTCTCCTGCATTTTGTAATCAATTTATTTCCTTTTGGGCAGTATGGAAATGTAAGTTCTTATTTCATCTTATGGTTGGAAAGAATCTGTTCCCTCGGAAAGGGATTATAGTCTCCATGATGCAGTAATGGGAGATTTTATAGGCTAGGCAGGGTCTACAGAAGAAAAAACCCTAAATCACACTCCATTGGTGGTTGCCTTATTTATAAAAATGGCATTTGAGGTTGTGTGACTGCCATTAGGCAAGCAAAATTAATTTTTAGCATGAAGTACTCCTATCAGCAAGAACAGCCTAGGATAGGCTAGCAGTAAGAAGTGAGGGGTTATGGGATTGGGGCATAGCCTCTGTTTCCTCCAATGCAGCTGGAAATTTAAACTCTGGGGCTCCTGCTTGATCCAATCAGCCCAGCTAGTATGTGTTGCCAGGTAGGGTGAATAGACTCAGAAGTACAAGAGCTCATCCTTGGTCCCCTCTGGAAATGAGCAGAGAATACTGTGTCAAGCAGAGGCGATCAGTCCATGGTCTGGAGACTTGGATCTCCTCACATAGTCCTTAAAGTCAGGGTGAGACAAAATGCCAATACAAATTATATTGATGACAGTATCAATGAGGTGACATTGAGTCCTTTGACCTAACGTGTGTCTGCAGTATGCCATCCATTAGTAAATGGGCAAAGCCATTTGACAGATCTATCTGATACAATGAATGAATCTGACACTCATATTTTGAAAAACTGAAACTGTATCCATTTGTCAAGAACAGTGGCTACTTGTTCTGCTTTATTCCCCCTGGAAGAACTAGGTAACATTGCAGGCAGTAAGACGTTCCGGCATTTCACCCTGGAGTAGCCCCAAAACTGAAGAAGCTGTCTTATCAGTAGTTAGCTCCTTGTCACCAAGAATATTAAAGTAGATTTGTATGATTAGCAAATTAAAGAGACTGTAGTGCCTACCGCTACTGTATTCACTAAGGCACCCAAGTTATTCTAAAGAAATCCTAATAATACATTAGGACCGTTTTGAATATTTTTATTCGACTAGCCGTAATCTTCTAGTTATAACATCCATCACCATTTTGACCACTGAAACTTGGCCTTCTTTTCTTACAGCCTAGCCCTGTGGTCTTGGGCTAATCAGTAACCTGCTTAGATACAATTTTCTTCTCTATGAAATAGAAACAATATTATATGCTTTGAAGGACTGCAGGAAGATGAGCTGTAATGTTTATCAAGTGCCTAGTAAGTAGCCTGGCCCATAATAAATACTTGGCTAATTGTAGATGTTAGTTTCATTTTTAGTTTTATTTCCAAACATTGCTCTTTACTTTTGGAACTCTAAAATTTGTTTTGAGAGTGGAGGACTTGTTGTTTGGATTCCTCCAACACTCTCTGTATATTCTGTGCTTCTATCCCTACATCATTTATATTAATGGAATAAATGATCTTTGGTCTGGTGATTCCAAGGTGACGAGGAGCTAAGTGGAGGTTCAGTATACACCTGGAAGTATGGATTTTCATGCCCAGTGCAAATGTGGGAAAGGCATTATTCCCACATTATAAAGGGGGTAAAGACCTCCAACTTGAGGAGACTGTGGGTTGAGAGATGAGAGATTTACAGGTACTGTGTTTATCCTACAGGGTACCACAGGGGCTTTTATGTTCTGTAGCAAGAATTTGCACCTTATACCCTTGTAGTTAGAAGTAAAGCATACCACATAACTAATATCTAGTAAGCATTAGAGTTAGAATAAATACCATTTATTTAACGTTTCCTTTGTGTTAAGCATTTTACAGTTACAACATATGGATGGATACTATATTGTAATGGTTAAGAGTGTAGTTTTTTGAGCTGGATAATCCTGGATTGGAGTCTCATCTTTATTACCTCTTTTTTTTTCTGTTTTATTGAGGTATAATTGACAAAATTGTAAGATAGTCAAAGAGTATATCATGATGATTTGATACACATATGCGTTGCAAAAGGATCCTTCCCATCACGTTAATTAATACATCTAACAGCTCATGACACCTTTTTCCTTTTTTTCTTTTTTTGGTGAGAACACTTAAGTTCTATTCTCTCAGAAAATGTTAGTTATACAATACAGTATTATTGACTGTAGTAACTATGTTATACAGTAGCTCCTCAGACCTTATTCATCCTGCAGCCGAGAGTTTGTACCCTTTTACCAGTCTTCCCCTCTTTTCCCCACCCACACCCCAGCCCCTGGCAACCAGTTTTCTACTCTTGTTTCTATGAGTGTGGCTTTTTTTCTTTTTAGATTCCATATATAAATGATATCATTCGTATTTATCCTGTCTGGCTTATTTCATCAGCATAATGCACTCCTGTTTCATCTATATTATCACAAATGAAAGGATCTCCTTCATTTTTTTAAGGCTGAATAATATTCCATTACCTCTTAAATGAGTGACTTTTGGTACATTGTTTACACTTTCTAAGCCTCAGGGTTTCTTTTCTTCTGTAAAAAAAAAAAAAAATATATATATATATATATATACACTAACAGGTTATTTTCTGATATGTGGAATGTTTGTTGAATCAACAAATAATTAGTTGAGATCATAAATGTGACACTTAGCACTGTATTAACATTTATTAATACTCTCCCTGTTAATTTCTACAATAAATTGTATAATAAGTAACAATAATAATAGTACTACTAGTAGTTTTAGAAAATGCATAGGATGTGCCAGGCATCATATACTGTACTACCCTTCTTCATGTGTACCACAACTTACATGTGGATATCATCTTCCTCGTTGTTTCCTTTAAAGAAAATTGAAGCTCAGCAAGATTGAGTAGCTTGCTCCAGATGTGAACTCAGGTCTGAATCACTCCACATATAGGTTCTTAATGACTCCATGTCTTTAATTCCGCATCTGCATTTGTTTGTTGTTGTTGTTTTTAACTTTCCAAGCATCTGATCTGAAATTCCTTTCTCTTTGGGGAATTTTCCACTTTGTGGGTCTTGGTGAGAAACAGAGCCTTCCTCTCGTTATACAAGCTGAACATGTCAGATACACTGTTTACTCACATGCTCAGTCTCCCTTACAGATGGAAAACAGTCGGGCGACCTCGGGTTGGCCAACTGCACCCCTCTCTTGGATTTTGAATGACAAATAAATGATGTAAAGAAGCAAGGCCAGCAGTGCTGGGTCAACCTCCTGTTTCCTGTTCCTGCTTGGTAGCAAGGCCAGCTGGGACTTATAACATCACTTTGGCCTGATCCTATAATTGCAATAGCATAGCCTTGGCTTTCGGTTGTTTAATCTGCTTCTAGTTACTGAGACCTAACCATAAACTTCCAAAAGTTTCCTTTTCTGCTCAAATTAGCCGTATCTGGTTCCTGATGATTACAAATAAGACCTTCCTGATATACAATGGTGACCTACTTATCCAGGCAGATGTAACATCGTCCTGGCAGGGACAGAGGGCAGGCAAGTTCCTTGAACAGCTGAACAAGAAGAAAAAGACCTAAGAAGGAAGAACTGAAGCCAGTTCTGCTTGTGTTATAATTCTACCCGCAGCTGCCTCTGTTTCACAGACCACATGCTAAGGACCGTGTCCCTTCCGCTGTAACAGACGAGCAAAGTAGACCCAGGCCTTCCAACCCAGAGACCAGCTGAGCTGTACCGTGGACAATCTAGGATGTGAAAGACTTCACTCAATGTCTTTGTCACTTGACACATTGTTCCTCTCTTTGGGAAGTAGCTTCTTGTGTGACAAGAAATATGCTAAACCAACACTTAAGTGGACAGAGGTGAAAGATGCCAAAATTAGCTACAGAAAAAAAGGCGTAAAGACTTGTATTTTCTGTTATTTGAAGGTGTTAAGACCCCACATAGAATATGAGTCCTTTAAAGGAAAGTTGTGAATGGCCCAGGGAATGTTGAATTTCCATGTGGCAATATGTTCTTGATCGGTCATGATGATGATGATGGTAGCATCAGTAGCATTTATCAGTGTTTCCTGGGTGAGAGGCACTTTATCCTAATGACCTTTTATCCCCATGACGACCCTGTGAAGTAGGAAATACTGTTTCAGCATCTTCAGGGTTTTTCTTTTTTTTTTTTTTTTATCAGGAATTTATCCTAGATCACAGTTGGGTGGTAGAACGACCAGAACTGGACACTAGCCTTTCCTGAATTCCAAGAGTGTGATCTTAGCAGTTGTATTGCTGATGCAGAGCCATGTAAATGTTGCCAAAGCAATGAAACGTGTACCTATTTCTAACAGATTCTAACTCAGAAGCTCTGGGGTTAAGTGCAGAGCAGTTGAGTGTGATTGTCTTTACAGACAGTAGATAACTTAAGAGAAGTTGTTTAAAAGTATATTTGCATATTGCACTACACTGTCATATCTGTGATGGTTAGCTATTGAGTAACTAACACAAATCCCAATCCAAATCTCTAATCTAATT
>NW_022983221.1:0-91978 GCF_011762595.2 Tursiops truncatus | reverse complement strand
GGGCCTAGAGTCCCTCAGGTGTCGGACCCTAACTGGACCCGACACCATACCCGTTCCCTACCCTAATCCGAATTCATACACTCAACACTAGCACGTCACCCTGAAGAAGCCGTTGATCCCTGAAACCCGTCCCCTACTACGTCCCCTAACTGGAACCCTTCCCCTTCCCCTTTCCCCGAACCCGTCCACTCACACTAACCCATCCCTAAACTTACCCCTAACATGGATCCGAATCTGTACCTTCAACCGGAACCCTCCAGAACCCTAAACCCTCATACTAACCCACACACTAACACTACCCCGTAGCCTAAAACGGCCCCTCATCCTAACCCATTGTCGTCCCCGTTCCCTAACCCTACTCCGAACCCGTCCACTAACACGTCCCCTCATACGAATTCGTACACTAACAGTACCCTACCCCTACCCCATTGTCGGACCCGAACCTGTCCCCTAAACCGAGCCCGATCCCTAACCCTAACCCGAACCCGAACCCGTCCCCTAAGCAAGCCGAAACCCTCCACTAACACTTACCCTCACCGTAATCCGTTTGCGTACCCTAACGCTAACCCTCGTCCTTACCCTAACCAATAGACTTCATACTACCCCAGACCCGAACCCGTCCCCTAGCCCAAATCCCTTGTTGGACCCTAAACTGGCCACTGAACCGTCCCTCTTCCCTCATCCTCAGCAGAACCCTCAACCTTACGCTAACCCAGACAGACACGAACACTCATCTGTACCCTAACACGTACCCTGAAGCAAGCGTACCCATTCCCGGACCTGTTCCTGAACCCTAAACCCACCCAAAAGCCCTTCCCCTAACTCGTACCGTACCCTCATCCTAATCTGTACACTACCCGTACCTAACCCATACCCTAACCTGGACCCTGATCCTTGAACTACTCCTAACCTGGACCCTAACACTGACCCGTTGTCGTACCCGGACTGGACCCGAAACCATATCTCTTCCCTAACCAGAAACCCTTCCCCGACCTACACTCACCCTCACCCTCACCCTCACACTAAGCCTTCTCCGTAACCTGGACCGTAAGCCTGTCCGTTGTCGTGCCAGGACCTGCCCCCGCCCACGGTCCTCGGACCCTCCCCCGTGTCCTGCCCTGCCCTGCCAGGTCCTCGGACCCTCCCCCTGTGCCCTGCCCTGCCCTGCCAGGTCCTCGGACCCTCCCCCTGTGCCCTGCCCTGCCCCGCCGCCTCCACGGTCCCCGTCCCCAATCCTAAGGCGTCCCCCGCCAGGTCCTCGGCCCCGCCCCCCTGCCCTGCCCTGCCATGCGCCCCCTCCACGGTCCCCGTCCCCCTCTGCCGTGCCTCTAACCTGGACCCTAAAGCGTCCCCGTTCCCTCACCCTCACCCTAGCCCACGCACCTTACTACCCGAAGCCTTACGGTAACCCGTCCAGGAATCCGAAACCCGTACGCTAACGACACTCCCCGTCCCGGTTTGCCAGGCTCGTGATTGATACTACTTGCCACATCGCAAAGCAACCATTTCTCACCACTCTTCTCTCTCATGGCCCATTTAGGCAGGTATTCGGAGAAGTAGAGTGTGTTTGTTTGGGTGCGTGTGTTTGAATGCATGAAAAGGAGACCGAGAAGTCCCTTCGTGGGATTCAGATGGACTCCATGTAAGTCTGGTGTCACAGGAGCCAAGGTCCCGCCGTACCAAACGGCTGCTTGGCTGCTTCGTGTGTGAGTGTAGGCCTGGGGCTCTTCGAAAAAGGGATAGTGGGCCTAGAGTCCCTCAGGTGGCTCTCCTATGCTGGACTTCTCCTGTGAGTTCCTGACGTGGAGCCCTTGATCAAGGCAATGCTTCCTTCCGACAGAGAGAGAATTCTGGAGTTCTCTCTCTTCCTCGAGGACCAGAAAATCAGAAAAACCCTTTCTGTTTCTGTTCCAACCAGATTCTGTGTTGCAGAGTGCTCTGGGATCCAGCCTAGGACCTACCTGTACATAGAGAGAGATTCACGTCTGCACTGCTGCACAGGTAAGGGAAAGCGCCTCCTGCTTTCAGGCGAGCCTCCGGGCATTAGGATACAGCTTGGACATTCCTTGTCTTCTGTAGCTTCCGTTGAAAGTGCCCTCTGGTCAAACACCTGGAAGAGAACACGAGGCCCAAAGTGTGTGTGTGTGTGTGATTGCAATGTGTTCTTTGCCTGTTCCGCAAAGGGCCGCCCCCCCCCCCGCCCAAACCTTCCGCTAACCCCTCCTCTCATCCCATCCCGTACACTGACTGACTAACACTAAGCCGTCCCTAACAAACAAAACACGTCCCCTAACCCGTGTCCTACCCTGAGCTAACCTCCACCTACCCGAACCCGTAACTAAAACGCAACGTAAGCTAACCCACTGTCGGACCCTAAACTGGACCCTACACCATACCCGTTCCCTTACCCTAATCCGAATTCATACACTCACACTAGCACGTCCCCTGAAGCAAGCCTGATCCCGAACCCGTCCCCTACTACGTCCCCTAACTGGACGCCTTCCCTTCCCCTTCCCCGAAAACCCGTCCACTCACACTAACCCATCCTAACCCTTACCTAACTTGGATCCGAATCTGTACCTTCAACCGTAACCCTCATACTAACCCACACACTAACAAACAAACACTACCCCGTAGCCTAAAACGTCCCCTCATCCTAACCCATTGTCGTCCCCGTCCCTAACCCTACTCCGAACCCGTCCACTACCACGTCCCTCATACGAATTCGTGCACTAACAAACAAACAGTACCCTACACCTAACACATTGTCGGACCCTAAACCGTCCCTAAACCGAGCCCGATCCCTAAGCCTAACCCGTCCCCTAAGCCGAAAGCCTCCACTAACACTTACCCTCAGCGTAATCCGTTTGCGTACCCTAACGCTAACCCTAGTCCTTACCCTAACCACTAGACTTCATACTACCCCAGACCCGAACCCGTCCCCTAGCCCAAATCCCTTGTTGGACCCTGAACCGTCCCTCTTCCCTCGTCCTCAGCAGAACCCTCAACCTTACGCTAACCCAGACACGAAACACTCATCTGTACCCTCACACGTACCCATTCCCGTACCCGTACCCTAACGAGGACTCGAAGCCTAACTCGTTGTCGTGCCCGGACCTGTTCCTGAACCCTAAACCCACCCAAAAGCCCTTCCCCTAACTCGTACCGTACCCTCATCCTAATCTGTACACTAACCCGGACCCTACCTGGACCCTGATCCTTGAACTACTCCTAACCTGGACCCTAACACTGACCCGTTGTCGTACCCGGACCTGGACCCGAAACCATATCTCTTCCCTAACCAGAACCCTTCCCCGACCGTACACTCACCCTCACCCTCACCCTCACACTAAGCCTTCTCCGTAACCTGGACCGTAAGCCTGTCCCGTTGTCGTGCCCAGACCTGCCCCCGCCACGGTCCTCGGACCCTCCCCCTGTGTCCTGCCCTGCCCTGCCAGGTCCTCGGACCCTCCCCCTGTGCCCTGCCCTGCCCTGCCAGGTCCTCGGACCCTCCCCCTGTGCCCTGCCCTGCCCCGCCGCCTCCCCGGTCCCCGTCCCCAATCCTAAGGCGTCCCCCGCCAGGTCCTCGGACCCTCCCCCTCTGCCCTGCCCTGCCCCGCCCCCTCCACGGTCCCCGTCCCCCTCTGCCGTGCCCTAACCTGGACCCTAAAGCGTCCCCGTTCCCTCACCCTCACCCTAGCCCACGCACCTTACTTACCCGAAGCCTTACGGTAACCCGTCCAGGAATCCGAACCCGTACGCTAACGACACTCCCCCGTCCCGGTTTTGCCAGGCTCGTGATTGATACTACTTGCCACATCGCAAAGCAACCATTTCTCACCACTCTTCTCTCTCATGGCCATTTAGGCAGGTATTCGGAGAAGTAGAGTGTGTTTGTTTGGGTGCGTGTGTTTGAATGCATGAAAAGGAGACCGAGAAGTCCCTTCGTGGGATTCAGATGGACTCCATGTAAGTCTGGTGTCCAGGAGCCAAGGTCCCGCCGTACCAAACGGCTGCTTGGCTGCTTCGGTGTGTGAGTGTAGGCCTGGGGCTCTTCGAAAAGGGATAGTGGGCCTAGAGTCCCTCAGGTGGCTCTCCTATGCTTGACTTCTCCTGTGAGTTCCTGACGTGGAGCCATTGATCAAGGCAATGCTTCCTTCCGACAGAGAGAGAATTCTGGAGTTCTCTCTCTTCCTCGAGGACCAGAAAATCAGAAAACCCTTTCTGTTTCTGTTTCCAACCAGATTCTGTGTGCAGAGTGCTCTGGGATCCAGCCTAGGACCTACCTGTACATAGAGAGAGATTCACGTCTGCACTGCTGCACAGGTAAGGGAAAGCGCCTCCTGCTTTCAGGCGAGCCCTCCGGGCATTAGGATACAGCTTGGACATTCCTTGTCTTCTGTAGCTTCCGTTGAAAGTGCCCTCTGGTCAAACACCTGGAAGAGAACACGAGGCCCAAAGTGTGTGTGTGTGTGTGATTGCAATGTGTTCTTTGCCTGTTCCGCAAAGGGCCGCCCCCCCCCCGCCCAAACCTTCCGCTAACCCCTCCTCTCATCCCATCCCGTACACTGACTGACTAACACGAAGCCGTCCCCTAACAAACAAACACGTCCCCTAACCCGTTGTCCTACCCTGAGCTCTACCCTCCACCCTACCCGAACCCGTAACCTAAAACGCAACGTAAGCCTAACCCACTGTCGGACCCTAAACTGGACCCTACACCATACCCGTTCCCTTACCCTAATCCGAATTCATACACTCACACTAGCACGTCCCCTGAAGCAAGCCTGATCCCGAACCCGTCCCCTACTACGTCCCCTAACTGGAACCCTTCCCCTTCCCCTTCCCCGAACCCGTCCACTCACACTAACCCATCCCCTAACCCTTACCCTAACTTGGATCCGAATCTGTACCTTCAACCGTAACCCTCATACTAACCCACACACTAACAAACAAACACTACCCCGTAGCCTAAAACGTCCCCTCATCCTAACCCATTGTCGTCCCCGTTCCCTAACCCTACTCCGAACCCGTCCACTACCACGTCCCCTCATACGAATTCGTGCACTAACAGTACCCTACACCTAACACATTGTCGGACCCTAACCTGTCCCCTAAACCGAGCCCGATCCCTAAGCCTAACCCGTCCCCTAAGCCGAAAGCCTCCACTAACACTTACCCTCAGCGTAATCCGTTTGCGTACCCTAACGCTAACCCTAGTCCTTACCCTAACCACTAGACTTCATACTACCCCAGACCCGAACCCGTCCCCTAGCCCAAATCCCTTGTTGGACCCTGAACCGTCCCTCTTCCCTCGTCCTCAGCAGAACCCTCAACCTTACGCTAACCCAGACACGAACACTCATCTGTACCCTCACACGTACCCATTCCCGTACCCGTACCCTAACGAGGACTCGAAGCCTAACTCGTTGTCGTGCCCGGACCTGTTCCTGAACCCTAAACCCACCCAAAAGCCCTTCCCCTAACTCGTACCGTACCCTCATCCTAATCTGTACACTAACCCGGACCCTAACCTGGACCCTGATCCTTGAACTACTCCTAACCTGGACCCTAACACTGACCCGTTGTCGTACCCGGACCTGGACCCGAAACCATATCTCTTCCCTAACCAGAACCCTTCCCCGACCGTACACTCACCCTCACCCTCACCCTCACACTAAGCCTTCTCCGTAACCTGGACCGTAAGCCTGTCCCGTTGTCGTGCCCAGACCTGCCCCCGCCACGGTCCTCGGACCCTCCCCCTGTGTCCTGCCCTGCCCTGCCAGGTCCTCGGACCCTCCCCCCGTGCCCAGCCCTGCCCTGCCAGGTCCTCGGACCCTCCCCCTGTGCCCTGCCCTGCCCCGCCGCCTCCACGGTCCCCGTCCCCAATCCTAAGGCGTCCCCCGCCAGGTCCTCGGACCCTCCCCCTCTGCCCTGCCCTGCCCCGCCCCCTCCACGGTCCCCGTCCCCCTCTGCCGTGCCCTAACCTGGACCCTAAAGCGTCCCCGTTCCCTCACCCTCACCCTAGCCCACGCACTACTTACCCGAAGCCTTACGGTAACCCGTCCAGGAATCCGAACCCGTACGCTAACGACACTCCCCCGTCCCGGTTTTGCCAGGCTCGTGATTGATACTACTTGCCACATCGCAAAGCAACCATTTCTCACCACTCTTCTCTCTCATGGCCATTTAGGCAGGTATTCGGAGAAGTAGAGTGTGTTTGTTTGGGTGCGTGTGTTTGAATGCATGAAAAGGAGACCGAGAAGTCCCTTCGTGGGATTCAGATGGACTCCATGTAAGTCTGGTGTCCAGGAGCCAAGGTCCCGCCGTACCAAACGGCTGCTTGGCTGCTTGTGGTGTGTGAGTGTAGGCCTGGGGCTCTTCGAAAAGGGATAGTGGGCCTAGAGTCCCTCAGGTGGCTCTCCTATGCTTGACTTCTCCTGTGAGTTCCTGACGTGGAGCCATTGATCAAGGCAATGCTTCCTTCCGACAGAGAGAGAATTCTGGAGTTCTCTCTCTTCCTCGAGGACCAGAAAATCAGAAAACCCTTTCTGTTTCTGTTTCCAACCAGATTCTGTGTGCAGAGTGCTCTGGGATCCAGCCTAGGACCTACCTGTACATAGAGAGAGATTCACGTCTGCACTGCTGCACAGGTAAGGGAAAGCGCCTCCTGCTTTCAGGCGAGCCCTCCGGGCATTAGGATACAGCTTGGACATTCCTTGTCTTCTGTAGCTTCCGTTGAAAGTGCCCTCTGGTCAAACACCTGGAAGAGAACACGAGGCCCAAAGTGTGTGTGTGTGTGTGATTGCAATGTGTTCTTTGCCTGTTCCGCAAAGGGCCGCCCCCCCCCCGCCCAAACCTTCCGCTAACCCCTCCTCTCATCCCATCCCGTACACTGACTGACTAACACGAAGCCGTCCCCTAACAAACAAACACGTCCCCTAACCCGTTGTCCTACCCTGAGCTCTACCCTCCACCCTACCCGAACCCGTAACCTAAAACGCAACGTAAGCCTAACCCACTGTCGGACCCTAAACTGGACCCTACACCATACCCGTTCCCTTACCCTAATCCGAATTCATACACTCACACTAGCACGTCCCCTGAAGCAAGCCTGATCCCGAACCCGTCCCCTACTACGTCCCCTAACTGGAACCCTTCCCCTTCCCCTTCCCCGAACCCGTCCACTCACACTAACCCATCCCCTAACCCTTACCCTAACTTGGATCCGAATCTGTACCTTCAACCGTAACCCTCATACTAACCCACACACTAACAAACAAACACTACCCCGTAGCCTAAAACGTCCCCTCATCCTAACCCATTGTCGTCCCCGTTCCCTAACCCTACTCCGAACCCGTCCACTACCACGTCCCCTCATACGAATTCGTGCACTAACAGTACCCTACACCTAACACATTGTCGGACCCTAACCTGTCCCCTAAACCGAGCCCGATCCCTAAGCCTAACCCGTCCCCTAAGCCGAAAGCCTCCACTAACACTTACCCTCAGCGTAATCCGTTTGCGTACCCTAACGCTAACCCTAGTCCTTACCCTAACCACTAGACTTCATACTACCCCAGACCCGAACCCGTCCCCTAGCCCAAATCCCTTGTTGGACCCTGAACCGTCCCTCTTCCCTCGTCCTCAGCAGAACCCTCAACCTTACGCTAACCCAGACACGAACACTCATCTGTACCCTCACACGTACCCATTCCCGTACCCGTACCCTAACGAGGACTCGAAGCCTAACTCGTTGTCGTGCCCGGACCTGTTCCTGAACCCTAAACCCACCCAAAAGCCCTTCCCCTAACTCGTACCGTACCCTCATCCTAATCTGTACACTAACCCGGACCCTAACCTGGACCCTGATCCTTGAACTACTCCTAACCTGGACCCTAACACTGACCCGTTGTCGTACCCGGACCTGGACCCGAAACCATATCTCTTCCCTAACCAGAACCCTTCCCCGACCGTACACTCACCCTCACCCTCACCCTCACACTAAGCCTTCTCCGTAACCTGGACCGTAAGCCTGTCCCGTTGTCGTGCCCAGACCTGCCCCCGCCACGGTCCTCGGACCCTCCCCCTGTGTCCTGCCCTGCCCTGCCAGGTCCTCGGACCCTCCCCCTGTGCCCTGCCCTGCCCTGCCAGGTCCTCGGACCCTCCCCCTGTGCCCTGCCCTGCCCCGCCGCCTCCACGGTCCCCGTCCCCAATCCTAAGGCGTCCCCCGCCAGGTCCTCGGACCCTCCCCCTCTGCCCTGCCCTGCCCCGCCCCCTCCACGGTCCCCGTCCCCCTCTGCCGTGCCCTAACCTGGACCCTAAAGCGTCCCCGTTCCCTCACCCTCACCCTAGCCCACGCACTTACTTACCCGAAGCCTTACGGTAACCCGTCCAGGAATCCGAACCCGTACGCTAACGACACTCCCCCGTCCCGGTTTTGCCAGGCTCGTGATTGATACTACTTGCCACATCGCAAAGCAACCATTTCTCACCACTCTTCTCTCTCATGGCCATTTAGGCAGGTATTCGGAGAAGTAGAGTGTGTTTGTTTGGGTGCGTGTGTTTGAATGCATGAAAAGGAGACCGAGAAGTCCCTTCGTGGGATTCAGATGGACTCCATGTAAGTCTGGTGTCCAGGAGCCAAGGTCCCGCCGTACCAAACGGCTGCTTGGCTGCTTCGGTGTGTGAGTGTAGGCCTGGGGCTCTTCGAAAAGGGATAGTGGGCCTAGAGTCCCTCAGGTGGCTCTCCTATGCTTGACTTCTCCTGTGAGTTCCTGACGTGGAGCCATTGATCAAGGCAATGCTTCCTTCCGACAGAGAGAGAATTCTGGAGTTCTCTCTCTTCCTCGAGGACCAGAAAATCAGAAAACCCTTTCTGTTTCTGTTTCCAACCAGATTCTGTGTGCAGAGTGCTCTGGGATCCAGCCTAGGACCTACCTGTACATAGAGAGAGATTCACGTCTGCACTGCTGCACAGGTAAGGGAAAGCGCCTCCTGCTTTCAGGCGAGCCCTCCGGGCATTAGGATACAGCTTGGACATTCCTTGTCTTCTGTAGCTTCCGTTGAAAGTGCCCTCTGGTCAAACACCTGGAAGAGAACACGAGGCCCAAAGTGTGTGTGTGTGTGTGATTGCAATGTGTTCTTTGCCTGTTCCGCAAAGGGCCGCCCCCCCCCCGCCCAAACCTTCCGCTAACCCCTCCTCTCATCCCATCCCGTACACTGACTGACTAACACGAAGCCGTCCCCTAACAAACAAACACGTCCCCTAACCCGTTGTCCTACCCTGAGCTCTACCCTCCACCCTACCCGAACCCGTAACCTAAAACGCAACGTAAGCCTAACCCACTGTCGGACCCTAAACTGGACCCTACACCATACCCGTTCCCTTACCCTAATCCGAATTCATACACTCACACTAGCACGTCCCCTGAAGCAAGCCTGATCCCGAACCCGTCCCCTACTACGTCCCCTAACTGGAACCCTTCCCCTTCCCCTTCCCCGAACCCGTCCACTCACACTAACCCATCCCCTAACCCTTACCCTAACTTGGATCCGAATCTGTACCTTCAACCGTAACCCTCATACTAACCCACACACTAACAAACAAACACTACCCCGTAGCCTAAAACGTCCCCTCATCCTAACCCATTGTCGTCCCCGTTCCCTAACCCTACTCCGAACCCGTCCACTACCACGTCCCCTCATACGAATTCGTGCACTAACAGTACCCTACACCTAACACATTGTCGGACCCTAACCTGTCCCCTAAACCGAGCCCGATCCCTAAGCCTAACCCGTCCCCTAAGCCGAAAGCCTCCACTAACACTTACCCTCAGCGTAATCCGTTTGCGTACCCTAACGCTAACCCTAGTCCTTACCCTAACCACTAGACTTCATACTACCCCAGACCCGAACCCGTCCCCTAGCCCAAATCCCTTGTTGGACCCTGAACCGTCCCTCTTCCCTCGTCCTCAGCAGAACCCTCAACCTTACGCTAACCCAGACACGAACACTCATCTGTACCCTCACACGTACCCATTCCCGTACCCGTACCCTAACGAGGACTCGAAGCCTAACTCGTTGTCGTGCCCGGACCTGTTCCTGAACCCTAAACCCACCCAAAAGCCCTTCCCCTAACTCGTACCGTACCCTCATCCTAATCTGTACACTAACCCGGACCCTAACCTGGACCCTGATCCTTGAACTACTCCTAACCTGGACCCTAACACTGACCCGTTGTCGTACCCGGACCTGGACCCGAAACCATATCTCTTCCCTAACCAGAACCCTTCCCCGACCGTACACTCACCCTCACCCTCACCCTCACACTAAGCCTTCTCCGTAACCTGGACCGTAAGCCTGTCCCGTTGTCGTGCCCAGACCTGCCCCCGCCACGGTCCTCGGACCCTCCCCCTGTGTCCTGCCCTGCCCTGCCAGGTCCTCGGACCCTCCCCCTGTGCCCTGCCCTGCCCTGCCAGGTCCTCGGACCCTCCCCCTGTGCCCTGCCCTGCCCCGCCGCCTCCACGGTCCCCGTCCCCAATCCTAAGGCGTCCCCCGCCAGGTCCTCGGACCCTCCCCCTCTGCCCTGCCCTGCCCCGCCCCCTCCACGGTCCCCGTCCCCCTCTGCCGTGCCCTAACCTGGACCCTAAAGCGTCCCCGTTCCCTCACCCTCACCCTAGCCCACGCACTTACTTACCCGAAGCCTTACGGTAACCCGTCCAGGAATCCGAACCCGTACGCTAACGACACTCCCCCGTCCCGGTTTTGCCAGGCTCGTGATTGATACTACTTGCCACATCGCAAAGCAACCATTTCTCACCACTCTTCTCTCTCATGGCCATTTAGGCAGGTATTCGGAGAAGTAGAGTGTGTTTGTTTGGGTGCGTGTGTTTGAATGCATGAAAAGGAGACCGAGAAGTCCCTTCGTGGGATTCAGATGGACTCCATGTAAGTCTGGTGTCCAGGAGCCAAGGTCCCGCCGTACCAAACGGCTGCTTGGCTGCTTCGGTGTGTGAGTGTAGGCCTGGGGCTCTTCGAAAAGGGATAGTGGGCCTAGAGTCCCTCAGGTGGCTCTCCTATGCTTGACTTCTCCTGTGAGTTCCTGACGTGGAGCCATTGATCAAGGCAATGCTTCCTTCCGACAGAGAGAGAATTCTGGAGTTCTCTCTCTTCCTCGAGGACCAGAAAATCAGAAAACCCTTTCTGTTTCTGTTTCCAACCAGATTCTGTGTGCAGAGTGCTCTGGGATCCAGCCTAGGACCTACCTGTACATAGAGAGAGATTCACGTCTGCACTGCTGCACAGGTAAGGGAAAGCGCCTCCTGCTTTCAGGCGAGCCCTCCGGGCATTAGGATACAGCTTGGACATTCCTTGTCTTCTGTAGCTTCCGTTGAAAGTGCCCTCTGGTCAAACACCTGGAAGAGAACACGAGGCCCAAAGTGTGTGTGTGTGTGTGATTGCAATGTGTTCTTTGCCTGTTCCGCAAAGGGCCGCCCCCCCCCCGCCCAAACCTTCCGCTAACCCCTCCTCTCATCCCATCCCGTACACTGACTGACTAACACGAAGCCGTCCCCTAACAAACAAACACGTCCCCTAACCCGTTGTCCTACCCTGAGCTCTACCCTCCACCCTACCCGAACCCGTAACCTAAAACGCAACGTAAGCCTAACCCACTGTCGGACCCTAAACTGGACCCTACACCATACCCGTTCCCTTACCCTAATCCGAATTCATACACTCACACTAGCACGTCCCCTGAAGCAAGCCTGATCCCGAACCCGTCCCCTACTACGTCCCCTAACTGGAACCCTTCCCCTTCCCCTTCCCCGAACCCGTCCACTCACACTAACCCATCCCCTAACCCTTACCCTAACTTGGATCCGAATCTGTACCTTCAACCGTAACCCTCATACTAACCCACACACTAACAAACAAACACTACCCCGTAGCCTAAAACGTCCCCTCATCCTAACCCATTGTCGTCCCCGTTCCCTAACCCTACTCCGAACCCGTCCACTACCACGTCCCCTCATACGAATTCGTGCACTAACAGTACCCTACACCTAACACATTGTCGGACCCTAACCTGTCCCCTAAACCGAGCCCGATCCCTAAGCCTAACCCGTCCCCTAAGCCGAAAGCCTCCACTAACACTTACCCTCAGCGTAATCCGTTTGCGTACCCTAACGCTAACCCTAGTCCTTACCCTAACCACTAGACTTCATACTACCCCAGACCCGAACCCGTCCCCTAGCCCAAATCCCTTGTTGGACCCTGAACCGTCCCTCTTCCCTCGTCCTCAGCAGAACCCTCAACCTTACGCTAACCCAGACACGAACACTCATCTGTACCCTCACACGTACCCATTCCCGTACCCGTACCCTAACGAGGACTCGAAGCCTAACTCGTTGTCGTGCCCGGACCTGTTCCTGAACCCTAAACCCACCCAAAAGCCCTTCCCCTAACTCGTACCGTACCCTCATCCTAATCTGTACACTAACCCGGACCCTAACCTGGACCCTGATCCTTGAACTACTCCTAACCTGGACCCTAACACTGACCCGTTGTCGTACCCGGACCTGGACCCGAAACCATATCTCTTCCCTAACCAGAACCCTTCCCCGACCGTACACTCACCCTCACCCTCACCCTCACACTAAGCCTTCTCCGTAACCTGGACCGTAAGCCTGTCCCGTTGTCGTGCCCAGACCTGCCCCCGCCACGGTCCTCGGACCCTCCCCCTGTGTCCTGCCCTGCCCTGCCAGGTCCTCGGACCCTCCCCCTGTGCCCTGCCCTGCCCTGCCAGGTCCTCGGACCCTCCCCCTGTGCCCTGCCCTGCCCCGCCGCCTCCACGGTCCCCGTCCCCAATCCTAAGGCGTCCCCCGCCAGGTCCTCGGACCCTCCCCCTCTGCCCTGCCCTGCCCCGCCCCCTCCACGGTCCCCGTCCCCCTCTGCCGTGCCCTAACCTGGACCCTAAAGCGTCCCCGTTCCCTCACCCTCACCCTAGCCCACGCACTTACTTACCCGAAGCCTTACGGTAACCCGTCCAGGAATCCGAACCCGTACGCTAACGACACTCCCCCGTCCCGGTTTTGCCAGGCTCGTGATTGATACTACTTGCCACATCGCAAAGCAACCATTTCTCACCACTCTTCTCTCTCATGGCCATTTAGGCAGGTATTCGGAGAAGTAGAGTGTGTTTGTTTGGGTGCGTGTGTTTGAATGCATGAAAAGGAGACCGAGAAGTCCCTTCGTGGGATTCAGATGGACTCCATGTAAGTCTGGTGTCC
Source organism: Tursiops truncatus (assembly GCF_011762595.2). Classification (NCBI taxonomy): domain Eukaryota; kingdom Metazoa; phylum Chordata; class Mammalia; order Artiodactyla; family Delphinidae; genus Tursiops; species Tursiops truncatus. Next base: position 78,686 of record NW_022983221.1, on the reverse strand, counting down.
AGGAGCCAAGGTCCCGCCGTACCAAACGGCTGCTTGGCTGCTTCGGTGTGTGAGTGTAGGCCTGGGGCTCTTCGAAAAGGGATAGTGGGCCTAGAGTCCCTCAGGTGGCTCTCCTATGCTTGACTTCTCCTGTGAGTTCCTGACGTGGAGCCATTGATCAAGGCAATGCTTCCTTCCGACAGAGAGAGAATTCTGGAGTTCTCTCTCTTCCTCGAGGACCAGAAAATCAGAAAACCCTTTCTGTTTCTGTTTCCAACCAGATTCTGTGTGCAGAGTGCTCTGGGATCCAGCCTAGGACCTACCTGTACATAGAGAGAGATTCACGTCTGCACTGCTGCACAGGTAAGGGAAAGCGCCTCCTGCTTTCAGGCGAGCCCTCCGGGCATTAGGATACAGCTTGGACATTCCTTGTCTTCTGTAGCTTCCGTTGAAAGTGCCCTCTGGTCAAACACCTGGAAGAGAACACGAGGCCCAAAGTGTGTGTGTGTGTGTGATTGCAATGTGTTCTTTGCCTGTTCCGCAAAGGGCCGCCCCCCCCCCGCCCAAACCTTCCGCTAACCCCTCCTCTCATCCCATCCCGTACACTGACTGACTAACACGAAGCCGTCCCCTAACAAACAAACACGTCCCCTAACCCGTTGTCCTACCCTGAGCTCTACCCTCCACCCTACCCGAACCCGTAACCTAAAACGCAACGTAAGCCTAACCCACTGTCGGACCCTAAACTGGACCCTACACCATACCCGTTCCCTTACCCTAATCCGAATTCATACACTCACACTAGCACGTCCCCTGAAGCAAGCCTGATCCCGAACCCGTCCCCTACTACGTCCCCTAACTGGAACCCTTCCCCTTCCCCTTCCCCGAACCCGTCCACTCACACTAACCCATCCCCTAACCCTTACCCTAACTTGGATCCGAATCTGTACCTTCAACCGTAACCCTCATACTAACCCACACACTAACAAACAAACACTACCCCGTAGCCTAAAACGTCCCCTCATCCTAACCCATTGTCGTCCCCGTTCCCTAACCCTACTCCGAACCCGTCCACTACCACGTCCCCTCATACGAATTCGTGCACTAACAGTACCCTACACCTAACACATTGTCGGACCCTAACCTGTCCCCTAAACCGAGCCCGATCCCTAAGCCTAACCCGTCCCCTAAGCCGAAAGCCTCCACTAACACTTACCCTCAGCGTAATCCGTTTGCGTACCCTAACGCTAACCCTAGTCCTTACCCTAACCACTAGACTTCATACTACCCCAGACCCGAACCCGTCCCCTAGCCCAAATCCCTTGTTGGACCCTGAACCGTCCCTCTTCCCTCGTCCTCAGCAGAACCCTCAACCTTACGCTAACCCAGACACGAACACTCATCTGTACCCTCACACGTACCCATTCCCGTACCCGTACCCTAACGAGGACTCGAAGCCTAACTCGTTGTCGTGCCCGGACCTGTTCCTGAACCCTAAACCCACCCAAAAGCCCTTCCCCTAACTCGTACCGTACCCTCATCCTAATCTGTACACTAACCCGTACCCTAACCTGGACCCTGATCCTTGAACTACTCCTAACCTGGACCCTAACACTGACCCGTTGTCGTACCCGGACCTGGACCCGAAACCATATCTCTTCCCTAACCAGAACCCTTCCCCGACCGTACACTCACCCTCACCCTCACCCTCACACTAAGCCTTCTCCGTAACCTGGACCGTAAGCCTGTCCCGTTGTCGTGCCCAGACCTGCCCCCGCCACGGTCCTCGGACCCTCCCCCTGTGTCCTGCCCTGCCCTGCCAGGTCCTCGGACCCTCCCCCAGTGCCCTGCCCTGCCCTGCCAGGTCCTCGGACCCTCCCCCTGTGCCCTGCCCTGCCCCGCCGCCTCCACGGTCCCCGTCCCCAATCCTAAGGCGTCCCCCGCCAGGTCCTCGGACCCTCCCCCTCTGCCCTGCCCTGCCCCGCCCCCTCCACGGTCCCCGTCCCCCTCTGCCGTGCCCTAACCTGGACCCTAAAGCGTCCCCGTTCCCTCACCCTCACCCTAGCCCACGCACTTACTTACCCGAAGCCTTACGGTAACCCGTCCAGGAATCCGAACCCGTACGCTAACGACACTCCCCCGTCCCGGTTTTGCCAGGCTCGTGATTGATACTACTTGCCACATCGCAAAGCAACCATTTCTCACCACTCTTCTCTCTCATGGCCATTTAGGCAGGTATTCGGAGAAGTAGAGTGTGTTTGTTTGGGTGCGTGTGTTTGAATGCATGAAAAGGAGACCGAGAAGTCCCTTCGTGGGATTCAGATGGACTCCATGTAAGTCTGGTGTCCAGGAGCCAAGGTCCCGTCGTACCAAACGGCTGCTTGGCTGCTTCAGTGTGTGAGTGTAGGCCTGGGGCTCTTCGAAAAGGGATAGTGGGCATAGAGTCCCTCAGGTGCTCTCCTATGCTGGACTTCTCCGTGAGTGAGTGAGTTCCTAATGTGGAGCCATTGATCAAGTCAATGCTTCATTCCGACAGATGAATTCTGGAGTTCTCTTCCTCGGGACCAGAAAATCAGAAAACCCTTTCTGTTTCTGTTTCCAACCAGATTCTGTGTGCAAGTGGCTCTGGGATCCAGCCTAGTACCTACCTGTACATAGAGAGAGATTCACGTCTGCACTGCTGCACAGGTAAGGGAAAGCGCCTCCTGCTTTCAGGCGAGCCCTCCGGGCATTAGGATACAGTTTGGACATTTCTTTTCTTCGGTAGCTTCCGTTGAAAGTGCCCTCTGGTCAAACACCTGGAAGAGAACACGAGGCCCAAAGTGTGTGTGTGTGTGTGATTGCAATGTGTTCTTTGCCTGTTCCGCAAAGGGCCGCCCCCCCCCCGCCCAAACCTTCCGCTAACCCCTCCTCTCATCCCATCCCGTACACTGACTGACTAACACGAAGCCGTCCCCTAACAAACAAACACGTCCCCTAACCCGTTGTCCTACCCTGAGCTCTACCCTCCACCCTACCCGAACCCGTAACCTAAAACGCAACGTAAGCCTAACCCACTGTCGGACCCTAAACTGGACCCTACACCATACCCGTTCCCTTACCCTAATCCGAATTCATACACTCACACTAGCACGTCCCCTGAAGCAAGCCTGATCCCGAACCCGTCCCCTACTACGTCCCCTAACTGGAACCCTTCCCCTTCCCCTTCCCCGAACCCGTCCACTCACACTAACCCATCCCCTAACCCTTACCCTAACTTGGATCCGAATCTGTACCTTCAACCGTAACCCTCATACTAACCCACACACTAACAAACAAACACTACCCCGTAGCCTAAAACGTCCCCTCATCCTAACCCATTGTCGTCCCCGTTCCCTAACCCTACTCCGAACCCGTCCACTACCACGTCCCCTCATACGAATTCGTGCACTAACAGTACCCTACACCTAACACATTGTCGGACCCTAACCTGTCCCCTAAACCGAGCCCGATCCCTAAGCCTAACCCGTCCCCTAAGCCGAAAGCCTCCACTAACACTTACCCTCAGCGTAATCCGTTTGCGTACCCTAACGCTAACCCTAGTCCTTACCCTAACCACTAGACTTCATACTACCCCAGACCCGAACCCGTCCCCTAGCCCAAATCCCTTGTTGGACCCTGAACCGTCCCTCTTCCCTCGTCCTCAGCAGAACCCTCAACCTTACGCTAACCCAGACACGAACACTCATCTGTACCCTCACACGTACCCATTCCCGTACCCGTACCCTAACGAGGACTCGAAGCCTAACTCGTTGTCGTGCCCGGACCTGTTCCTGAACCCTAAACCCACCCAAAAGCCCTTCCCCTAACTCGTACCGTACCCTCATCCTAATCTGTACACTAACCCGGACCCTAACCTGGACCCTGATCCTTGAACTACTCCTAACCTGGACCCTAACACTGACCCGTTGTCGTACCCGGACCTGGACCCGAAACCATATCTCTTCCCTAACCAGAACCCTTCCCCGACCGTACACTCACCCTCACCCTCACCCTCACACTAAGCCTTTCCGTAACTGGACCGTAAGCCTGTCCCGTTGTCGTGGCCCAGACCTGCCCCCGCCACGGTCCCTCGGACCCTCCCCCTGTGTCCTGCCCTGCCCTGCCAGGTCCTCGGACCCTCCCCTGTGCCCTGCCCTGCCCTGCCAGGGTCCTCGACCCTCCCCTGTGCCCTGCCCTGCCCGCCGCCTCCAGCGGTCCCCGTCCCCATCCTAAGGCGTCCCCGCCAGGTCCTCGGACCCTCCCCCTCTGCCCTGCCCTGCCCGCCCCCTCCAACGGTCCCCCGTCCCCCTCTGCGTGCCTAACCTGGACCCTAAAGCGTCCCCGTTCCTCACCCTCACCCTAGCCCACGCACTTACTTACCCGAAGCCTTACGGTACCCGTCCAGGAATCCGAACACGTACGCTAACGACACTCCCCCCGTCCCGGTTTTGCCCAGGCTCGTGATTGATACTACTTGCCAAATCGCAAAGCAACCATTTCTCACCACTCTTCTCTCTCATGGCCATTTAGGCAGGTATTCGGAGAAGTAGAGTGTGTTGTTTGGGTGCGTGTGTTTGAATGCATGAAAAGGAGACCGAGAAGTCCCTTCGTGGGATTCAGATGGACTCCATGTAAGTCTGGTGTCCAGGAGCCAGGTCCCGCCGTACCAACGGCTGCTTGGCTGCTTCAGGTGTGTGAGTGTAGGCCTGGGGCTCTTCGAAAAGGGATAGTGGGCATAGAGTCCTCAGGTGCTCTCCTATGCTTGACTTCTCCTGTGGAGTTCCTAATGTGGAGCCATTGATCAAGTCAATGCTTCATTCCGACAGAGAATTCTGGAGTTCTCTTCCTCGAGGACCAGAAAATCAGAAAACCCTTTCTGTTTCTGTTTCCAACCAGATTCTGTGTGCAAAGTGCTCTGGGATCCAGCCTAGGACCTACCTGTACATAGAGAGAGATTCACGTCTGCACTGCTGCACAGGTAAGGGAAAGCGCCTCCTGCTTTCAGGCGAGCCCCTCCGGGCATTAGGATACAGTTGGACATTTCTTTTCTTCGGTAGCTTCCGTTGAAAGTGCCCTCTGGTAAAACACCTGGAAGAGAACACGAGGCCCAAAGTGTGTGTGTGATCGCAATGTGTTCTTTGCATGTTCCGCAAAGGGCCGCCCCCCCCCCCCGCCCAAACCTTCCGCTAACCCCTCCTCTCATCCCATCCCGTACACTAACTAACTAACTAACACTAAGCCGTCCCCTAACAAACAACAAACACGTCCCCTAACCCGTTGTCATACCCTGAGCTGTACCTCGCCCCTACCCGAACCCGTAACCTAAAACGCAACGTAAGCCTAACCCATTGTCGGACCCTACACCATACCCGTTCCCTTACCCGAACCCGCAACAGAACCCTTACCCTAATCCGAATTCATACACTCACACTAGCATGTCCCCTAAAGCAAGCCTGATCCCGAACCCGTCCCCTAATACGTCCCCTTCCCCGAACCATCCCCTACTCCGAACCCGTCCACTCACACTAACCCATCCCCTAACCCTTACCCTAACTTGGATCCGAATCTGTACCTTCACCGTACCCATTCCCGAACCGTAACCCTCATACTAACCCACACACTAACACTACCCCGTAGCCTAAAACGGCCCCTCATCCTAACCATTGTCGTCCCCGTTCCCTAACCCTACTCCGAACCCGTCCACTAACACGTCCCCTCATACGAATTCGTACACTAACAGTACCCTCGCCCCTACCCCATTGTCGGACCCGAACCTGTCCCCTAAACCGAGCCCGATCCCTAACCCGAACCCGAACCCGAACCCGTCCCCTAAGCAAGCCGAAACCCTCCACTAACACTTACCCTCACCGTAATCCGTTTGCGTACCCTAACGCTAACCCTCGTCCTTACCCTAACCAATAGACTTCATACTACCCCAGACCGAACCCGTCCCTAGCCCAAATCCCTTGTTGGACCCTAAACTGGCCACTGAACCGTCCCTCTTCCCTCATCCTCAGCAGAACCCTCAACCTTACGCTAACCCAGACAGACACGAACACTCATCTGTACCCTAACACGTACCCTGAAGCAAGCGTACCCATTCCCGGACCTGTTCCTGAACCCTAAACCCACCCAAAAGCCCTTCCCCTAACTCGTACCGTACCCTCATCCTAATCTGTACACTAACCCGTACCCTAACCCATACCCTAACCTGGACCCTGATCCTTGAACTACTCCTAACCTGGACCCGAAACCATATCTCTTCCCTAACCAGAGCCCTTCCCCGACCGTACCCTCACCCTCACCCTCACCCTCACCCTCACCCTCACACTAAGCCTTCTCCGTAACCTGGACCGTAAGCCTGTCCCGTTGTCGTGCCCAGACCTGCCCCTCACGGTCCCCGTCCCCAATCCTAAGGCGTCCCCCGCGACAGGTCCTCGGACCCTCCGCCTCTGCCGTGCCCTGCCCCCTCCACGGTCCCCGTCCCCAATCCTAAGGCGTCCCCCGCGACAGGTCCTCGGACCCTCCCGCTCTGCCGTGCCCTGCCCCCTCCACGGTCCCCGTCCCCAATCCTAAGGCGTCCCCCGCGACAGGTCCTCGGACCCTCCCGCTCTGTCGTGCCCTGCCCTGCCCTGCCCCCTCCACGGTCCCCGTCCCCCGCCACGTCCTCGGACCCTCCCGCTCTGTCGTGCCCTAACCTGGACCCTAAAGCGTCCCCGTTCCCTCACCCTCACCCTAGCCCACACACTTACTTCCCCGAAGCCTTACGGTAACCCGTCCAGGAATCCGAACACGTACGCTAACGACACTCCCCCGTCCTGGTTTTTCCAGGCTCGTGATACTACTTGCCAAATCGCAAAAGCAACCATTTCTCACCACTATTCTCATACCCATGTAGGCAGGTATTCGAAGAAGTAGGGTGTGTTTGCGTGCGTGTGATTGAATGCATGAAAAGGAGACCGAGAAGTCCCTTCGTGGGATTCAGATGGACTCCATGTAAGTCTGGTGTCCAGGAGCCCAGGTCCCGTCGTACCAAACGGCTGCTTGGCTGCTTCAGTGTGTGAGTGTAGGCCTGGGGCTCTTCGAAAAGGGATAGTGGGCATAGAGTCCCTCAGGTGGCTCTCCTATGCTTGACTTCTCCTGTGAGTGAGTGAGTTCCTAATGTGGAGCCATTGATCAAGTCAATGCTTCATTCCGACAGAGAATTCTGGAGTTCTCTTCCTCGAGGACCAGAAATCAGAAAACCCTTTCTGTTTCTGTTTCCAACCAGATTCTGTGTGCAAAGTGCTCTGGGATCCAGCCTAGGACCTACCTGTACATAGAAGAGAGATTCACGTCTGCACTGCTGCACAGGTAAGGGAAAGCGCCTCCTGCTTTCAGGCGAGCCCTCCGGGCATTAGGATACAGTTTGGACATTTCTTTTCTTCGGTAGCTTCCGTTGAAAGTGCCCTCTGGTCAAACACCTGGAAGAGAACACGAGGCCCAAAGTGTGTGTGTGTGATCGCAATGTGTTCTTTGCATGTTCCGCAAAGGGCCGCCCCCCCCCCCGCCCAAACCTTCCGCTAACCCCTCCTCTCATCCCATCCCGTACACTAACTAACTAACTACACTAAGCCGTCCCCTAACAAACAAACAAACACGTCCCCTAACCCGTTGTCATACCCTGAGCTGTACCCTCGCCCCTACCCGAACCCGTAACCTAAAACGCAACGTAAGCCTAACCCATTGTCGGACCCTACACCATACCCGTTCCCTTACCCGAACCCGCAACAGAACCCTTACCCGAATCCGAATTCATACACTCACACTAGCATGTCCCCTAAAGCAAGCCTGATCCCGAACCCGACCCTAATACGTCCCCTTCCCCGAACCATCCCCTACTCCGAACCCGTCCACTCACACTAACCCATCCCCTAACCCTTACCCTAACTTGGATCCGAATCTGTACCTTCAACCGTACCCATTCCCGAACCGTAACCCTCATACTAACCCACACACTAACACTACCCCGTAGCCTAAAACGGCCCCTCATCCTAACCCATTGTCGTCCCCGTTCCCTAACCCTACTCCGAACCCGTCCACTAACACGTCCCCTCATACGAATTCGTACACTAACAGTACCCTACCCCTACCCCATTGTCGGACCCGAACCTGTCCCCTAAACCGAGCCCGATCCCTAACCCGAACCCGAACCCGAACCCGTCCCCTAAGCAAGCCGAAACCCTCCACTAACACTTACCCTCACCGTAATCCGTTTGCGTACCCTAACGCTAACCCTCGTCCTTACCCTAACCAATAGACTTCATACTACCCCAGACCCGAACCCGTCCCTAGCCCAAATCCCTTGTTGGACCCTAAACTGGCCACTGAACCGTCCCTCTTCCCTCATCCTCAGCAGAACCCTCAACCTTACGCTAACCCAGACAGACACGAACACTCATCTGTACCCTAACACGTACCCTGAAGCAAGCGTACCCATTCCCGGACCTGTTCCTGAACCCTAAACCCACCCAAAAGCCCTTCCCCTAACTCGTACCGTACCCTCATCCTAATCTGTACACTAACCCGTACCCTAACCCATACCCTAACCTGGACCCTGATCCTTGAACTACTCCTAACCTGGACCCGAAACCATATCTCTTCCCTAACCAGAGCCCTTCCCCGACCGTACCCTCACCCTCACCCTCACCCTCACCCTCACCCTCACCCTAAGCCTTCTCCGTAACCTGGACCGTAAGCCTGTCCCGTTGTCGTGCCCAGACCTGCCCCCTCCACGGTCCCCGTCCCCAATCCTAAGGCGTCCCCCGCGACAGGTCCTCGGACCCTCCGCCTCTGCCGTGCCCTGCCCCCCTCCACGGTCCCCGTCCCCAATCCTAAGGCGTCCCCCGCGACAGGTCCTCGGACCCTCCCCCTCTGCCGTGCCCTGCCCCCTCCACGGTCCCCGTCCCCAATCCTAAGGCGTCCCCCGCGACAGGTCCTCGGACCCTCCCGCTCTGTCGTGCCCTGCCCTGCCCGGCCCCCCCACGGTCCCCGTCCCCCCGCCACGTCCTCGGACCCACCCCCTCTGTCGTGCCCTAACCTGGACCCTAAAGCGTCCCCGTTACCACACCCTCACCCTAGCCCACACACTTACTTCCCCGAAGCCTTACGGTAACCCGTCCAGGAATCCGAACACGTACGCTAACGACACTCCCCCGTCCTGGTTTTTCCAGGCTCGTGATACTACTTGCCAAATCGCAAAGCAACCATTTCTCACCACTATTCTCATACCCATGTAGGCAGGTATTCGAAGAAGTAGGGTGTGTTTGCGTGCGTGTGTTTGAATGCATGAAAAGGAGACCGAGAAGTCCCTTCGTGGGATTCAGATGGACTCCATGTAAGTCTGGTGTCCAGGAGCCCAGGTCCCGTCGTACCAAACGGCTGCTTGGCTGCTTCAGTGTGTGAGTGTAGGCCTGGGGCTCTTCGAAAAGGGATAGTGGGCATAGAGTCCCTCAGGTGGCTCTCCTATGCTTGACTTCTCCTGTGAGTGAGTGAGTTCCTAATGTGGAGCCATTGATCAAGTCAATGCTTCATTCCGACAGAGAATTCTGGAGTTCTCTTCCTCGAGGACCAGAAAATCAGAAAACCCTTTCTGTTTCTGTTTCCAACCAGATTCTGTGTGCAAAGTGCTCTGGGATCCAGCCTAGGACCTACCTGTACATAGAGAGAGATTCACGTCTGCACTGCTGCACAGGTAAGGGAAAGCGCCTCCTGCTTTCAGGCGAGCCCTCCGGGCATTAGGATACAGTTTGGACATTTCTTTTCTTCGGTAGCTTCCGTTGAAAGTGCCCTCTGGTCAAACACCTGGAAGAGAACACGAGGCCCAAAGTGTGTGTGTGTGATCGCAATGTGTTCTTTGCATGTTCCGCAAAGGGCCGCCCCCCCCCCGCCCAAACCTTCCGCTAACCCCTCCTCTCATCCCATCCCGTACACTAACTAACTAACTAACTAACACTAAGCCGTCCCCTAACAAACAAACAAACACGTCCCCTAACCCGTTGTCATACCCTGAGCTGTACCCTCGCCCCTACCCGAACCCGTAACCTAAAACGCAACGTAAGCCTAACCCATTGTCGGACCCTACACCATACCCGTTCCCTTACCCGAACCCGCAACAGAACCCTTACCCGAATCCGAATTCATACACTCACACTAGCATGTCCCCTAAAGCAAGCCTGATCCCGAACCCGTCCCCTAATACGTCCCCTTCCCCGAACCATCCCCTACTCCGAACCCGTCCACTCACACTAACCCATCCCCTAACCCTTACCCTAACTTGGATCCGAATCTGTACCTTCAACCGTACCCATTCCCGAACCGTAACCCTCATACTAACCCACACACTAACACTACCCCGTAGCCTAAAACGGCCCCTCATCCTAACCCATTGTCGTCCCCGTTCCCTAACCCTACTCCGAACCCGTCCACTAACACGTCCCCTCATACGAATTCGTACACTAACAGTACCCTACCCCTACCCCATTGTCGGACCCGAACCTGTCCCCTAAACCGAGCCCGATCCCTAACCCGAACCCGAACCCGAACCCGTCCCCTAAGCAAGCCGAAACCCTCCACTAACACTTACCCTCACCGTAATCCGTTTGCGTACCCTAACGCTAACCCTAGTCCTTACCCTAACCAATAGACTTCATACTACCCCAGACCCGAACCCGTCCCTAGCCCAAATCCCTTGTTGGACCCTAAAACTGGCCACTGAACCGTCCCTCTTCCCTCATCCTCAGCAGAACCCTCAACCTTACGCTAACCCAGACAGACACGAACACTCATCTGTACCCTAACACGTACCCTGAAGCAAGCGTACCCATTCCCGGACCTGTTCCTGAACCCTAAACCCACCCAAAAGCCCTTCCCCTAACTCGTACCGTACCCTCATCCTAATCTGTACACTAACCCGTACCCTAACCCATACCCTAACCTGGACCCTGATCCTTGAACTACTCCTAACCTGGACCCGAAACCATATCTCTTCCCTAACCAGAGCCCTTCCCCGACCGTACCCTCACCCTCACCCTCACCCTCACCCTCACCCTCACACTAAGCCTTCTCCGTAACCTGGACCGTAAGCCTGTCCCGTTGTCGTGCCCAGACCTGCCCCTCCACGGTCCCCGTCCCCAATCCTAAGGCGTCCCCCGCGACAGGTCCTCGGACCCTCCCGCCTCTGCCGTGCCCTGCCCCCTCCACGGTCCCCGTCCCCAATCCTAAGGCGTCCCCCGCGACAGGTCCTCGGACCCTCCCCCTCTGCCGTGCCCTGCCCCCTCCACGGTCCCCGTCCCCAATCCTAAGGCGTCCCCCGCGACAGGTCCTCGGACCCTCCCGCTCTGTCGTGCCCTGCCCTGCCCTGCCCCTCCACGGTCCCCGTCCCCCGCCACGTCCTCGGACCCTCCCGCTCTGTCGTGCCCTAACCTGGACCCTAAAGCGTCCCCGTTCCCTCACCCTCACCCTAGCCCACACACTTACTTCCCCGAAGCCTTACGGTAACCCGTCCAGGAATCCGAACACGTACGCTAACGACACTCCCCCGTCCTGGTTTTTCCAGGCTCGTGATACTACTTGCCAAATCGCAAAGCAACCATTTCTCACCACTATTCTCATACCCATGTAGGCAGGTATTCGAAGAAGTAGGGTGTGTTTGCGTGCGTGTGTTTGAATGCATGAAAAGGAGACCGAGAAGTCCCTTCGTGGGATTCAGATGGACTCCATGTAAGTCTGGTGTCCAGGAGCCCAGGTCCCGTCGTACCAAACGGCTGCTTGGCTGCTTCAGTGTGTGAGTGTAGGCCTGGGGCTCTTCGAAAAGGGATAGTGGGCATAGAGTCCCTCAGGTGGCTCTCCTATGCTTGACTTCTCCTGTGAGTGAGTGAGTTCCTAATGTGGAGCCATTGATCAAGTCAATGCTTCATTCCGACAGAGAATTCTGGAGTTCTCTTCCTCGAGGACCAGAAAATCAGAAAACCCTTTCTGTTTCTGTTTCCAACCAGATTCTGTGTGCAAAGTGCTCTGGGATCCAGCCTAGGACCTACCTGTACATAGAGAGAGATTCACGTCTGCACTGCTGCACAGGTAAGGGAAAGCGCCTCCTGCTTTCAGGCGAGCCCTCCGGGCATTAGGATACAGTTTGGACATTTTCTTTTCTTCGGTAGCTTCCGTTGAAAGTGCCCTCTGGTCAAACACCTGGAAGAGAACACGAGGCCCAAAGTGTGTGTGTGTGATCGCAATGTGTTCTTTGCATGTTCCGCAAAGGGCCGCCCCCCCCCCGCCCAAACCTTCCGCTAACCCCTCCTCTCATCCCATCCCGTACACTACTACTAACTAACTAACACTAAGCCGTCCCCTAACAAACAAACAAACACGTCCCCTAACCCGTTGTCATACCCTGAGCTGTACCCTCGCCCCTACCCGAACCCGTAACCTAAAACGCAACGTAAGCCTAACCCATTGTCGGACCCTACACCATACCCGTTCCCTTACCCGAACCCGCAACAGAACCCTTACCCGAATCCGAATTCATACACTCACACTAGCATGTCCCCTAAAGCAAGCCTGATCCGAACCCGTCCCCTAATACGTCCCCTTCCCCGAACCATCCCCTACTCCGAACCCGTCCACTCACACTAACCCATCCCTAACCCTTACCCTAACTTGGATCCGAATCTGTACCTTCAACCGTACCCATTCCCGAACCGTAACCCTCATACTAACCCACACACTAACACTACCCCGTAGCCTAAAACGGCCCCTCATCCTAACCCATTGTCGTCCCCGTTCCCTAACCCTACTCCGAACCCGTCCACTAACACGTCCCCTCATACGAATTCGTACACTAACAGTACCCTACCCCTACCCCATTGTCGGACCCGAACCTGTCCCCTAAACCGAGCCCGATCCCTAACCCGAACCCGAACCCGAACCGTCCCTAAGCAAGCCGAAACCCTCCACTAACACTTACCCTCACCGTAATCCGTTTGCGTACCCTAACGCTAACCCTCGTCCTTACCCTAACCAATAGACTTCATACTACCCAGACCCGAACCCGTCCCCTAGCCCAAATCCCTTGTTGGACCCTAAACTGGCCACTGAACCGTCCCTCTTCCCTCATCCTCAGCAGAACCCTCAACCTTACGCTAACCCAGACAGACACGAACACTCATCTGTACCCTAACACGTACCCTGAAGCAAGCGTACCCATTCCCGGACCTGTTCCTGAACCCTAAACCCACCCAAAAGCCCTTCCCCTAACTCGTACCGTACCCTCATCCTAATCTGTACACTAACAGTACCCTACCCCTACCCTAACCTGAACCCTGATCCTTGAACTACTCCTAACCTGGACCCGAAACCATATCTCTTCCCTAACCAGAGCCCTTCCCCGACCGTACCCTCACCCTCACCCTCACCCTCACCCCTCACCCTCACACTAAGCCTTCTCGTAACCTGGACCGTAAGCCTGTCCCGTTGTCGTGCCCAGACCTGCCCCCTCCACGGTCCCCGTCCCCAATCCTAAGGCGTCCCCCGCGACAGGTCCTCGGACCCTCCGCCTCTGCCGTGCCCTGCCCCCCTCCACGGTCCCCGTCCCCAATCCTAAGGCGTCCCCCGCGACAGGTCCTCGGACCCTCCCCCTCTGCCGTGCCCTGCCCCCTCCACGGTCCCCGTCCCCAATCCGAAGGCGTCCCCCGCGACAGGTCCTCGGACCCTCCCGCTCTGTCGTGCCCTGCCTGCCCTGCCCCTCCACGGTCCCCGTCCCCCGCCACGTCCTCGGACCCTCCCGCTCTGTCGTGCCCTAACCTGGACCCTAAACCGTCCCCGTCCCCTCACCCTCACCCTAGCCCACACACTTACTTCCCCGAAGCCTTACGGTAACCCGTCCAGGAATCCGAACACGTACGCTAACGACACTCCCCCGTCCTGGTTTTTCCAGGCTCGTGATACTACTTGCCAAATCGCAAAGCAACCATTTCTCACCACTATTCTCATACCCATGTAGGCAGGTATTCGAAGAAGTAGGGTGTGTTTGCGTGCGTGTGTTTGAATGCATGAAAAGGAGACCGAGAAGTCCCTTCGTGGGATTCAGATGGACTCCATGTAAGTCTGGTGTCCAGGAGCCCAGGTCCCGTCGTACCAAACGGCTGCTTGGCTGCTTCAGTGTGTGAGTGTAGGCCTGGGGCTCTTCGAAAAGGGATAGTGGGCATAGAGTCCCTCAGGTGGCTCTCCTATGCTTGACTTCTCCTGTGAGTGAGTGAGTTCCTAATGTGGAGCCATTGATCAAGTCAATGCTTCATTCCGACAGAGAATTCTGGAGTTCTCTTCCTCGAGGACCAGAAAATCAGAAAAACCCTTTCTGTTTCTGTTTCCAACCAGATTCTGTGTGCAAAGTGCTCTGGGATCCAGCCTAGGACCTACCTGTACATAGAGAGAGATTCACGTCTGCACTGCTGCACAGGTAAGGGAAAGCGCCTCCTGCTTTCAGGCGAGCCCTCCGGGCATTAGGATACAGTTTGGACATTTCTTTTCTTCGGTAGCTTCCGTTGAAAGTGCCCTCTGGTCAAACACCTGGAAGAGAACACGAGGCCCAAAGTGTGTGTGTGTGATCGCAATGTGTTCTTTGCATGTTCCGCAAAGGGCCGCCCCCCCCCCGCCCAAACCTTCCGCTAACCCCTCCTCTCATCCCATCCCGTACACTAACTAACTAACTAACACTAAGCCGTCCCCTAACAAACAAACAAACACGTCCCCTAACCCGTTGTCATACCCTGAGCTGTACCCTCGCCCCTACCCGAACCCGTAACCTAAAACGCAACGTAAGCCTAACCCATTGTCGGACCCTACACCATACCCGTTCCCTTACCCGAACCCGCAACAGAACCCTTACCCGAATCCGAATTCATACACTCACACTAGCATGTCCCCTAAAGCAAGCCTGATCCCGAACCCGTCCCCTAATACGTCCCCTTCCCCGAACCATCCCCTACTCCGAACACCGTCCACTCACACTAACCCATCCCCTAACCCTTACCCTAACTTGGATCCGAATCTGTACCTTCAACCGTACCCATTCCCGAACCGTAACCCTCATACTAACCCACACACTAACACTACCCCGTAGCCTAAAACGGCCCCTCATCCTAACCCATTGTCGTCCCCGTTCCCTAACCCTACTCCGAACCCGTCCACTAACACGTCCCCTCATACGAATTCGTACACTAACAGTACCCTACCCCTACCCCATTGTCGGACCCGAACCTGTCCCCTAAACCGAGCCCGATCCCTAACCCGAACCCGAACCCGAACCCGTCCCCTAAGCAAGCCGAAACCCTCCACTAACACTTACCCTCACCGTAATCCGTTTGCGTACCCTAACGCTAACCTCGTCCTTACCCTAACCAATAGACTTCATACTACCCCAGACCCGAACCCGTCCCCTAGCCCAAATCCCTTGTTGGACCCTAAACTGGCCACTGAACCGTCCCTCTTCCCTCATCCTCAGCAGAACCCTCAACCTTACGCTAACCCAGACAGACACGAACACTCATCTGTACCCTAACACGTACCCTGAAGCAATCGTACCCATTCCCGGACCTGTTCCTGAACCCTAAACCCACCCAAAAGCCCTTCCCCTAACTCGTACCGTAACCTCATCCTAATCTGTACACTAACCCGTACCCTAACCCATACCCTAACCTGGACCCTGATCCTTGAACTACTCCTAACCTGGACCCGAAACCATATCTCTTCCCTAACCAGAGCCCTTCCCCGAGCCGTACCCTCACCCTCACCCTCCCCTCACCCTCACCCTCACACTAAGCCTTCTCCGTAACCTTGGACCGTAAGCCTGTCCCGTTGTCGTGCCCAGACCTGCCCCCTCCACGGTCCCCGTCCCCAATCCTAAGGCGTCCCCCGCGACAGGTCCTCGGACCCTCCGCCCTCTGCCGTGCCCTGCCCCCCTCCACGGTCCCCGTCCCCAATCCTAAGGCGTCCCCCGCGACAGGTCCTCGGACCCTCCCCCTCTGCCGTGCCATGCCCCCTCCACGTCCCCGTCCCCAATCCTAAGGGCGTCCCCCGCGACAGGTCCTCGGACCCTCCCGCTCTGTCCGTGCCCTCCCTGCCCTGCCCCTCCACGGTCCCCGTCCCCCGCCACGTCCTCGGACCCTCCCGCTCTGTCGTGCCCTAACCTGGACCGAAAGCGTCCCCGTTCCCTCACCCTCACCCTAGCCCACACACTTACTTCCCCGAAGCCTTACGGTAACCCGTCCAGGAATCCGAACACGTACGCTAACGACACTCCCCCGTCCTGGTTTTTCCAGGCTCGTGATACTACTTGCCAAATCGCAAAGCAACCATTTCTCACCACTATTCTCATACCCATGTAGGCAGGTATTCGAAGAAGTAGGGTGTGTTTGCGTGCGTGTGTTTTGAATGCATGAAAAGGAGACCGAGAAGTCCCTTCGTGGGATTCAGATGGACTCCATGTAAGTCTGGTGTCCAGGAGCCCAGGTCCCGTCGTACCAAACGGCTGCTTGGCTGCTTCAGTGTGTGAGTGTAGGCCTGGGGCTCTTCGAAAAGGGATAGTGGGCATAGAGTCCCTCAGGTGGCTCTCCTATGCTTGACTTCTCCTGTGAGTGAGTGAGTTCCTAATGTGGAGCCATTGATCAAGTCAATGCTTCATTCCGACAGAGAATTCTGGAGTTCTCTTCCTCGAGGACCAGAAATCAGAAAAACCCTTTCTGTTTCTGTTTCCAACCAGATTCTGTGTGCAAAGTGCTCTGGGATCCAGCCTAGGACCTACCTGTACATAGAGAGAGATTCACGTCTGCACTGCTGCAACCAGGTAAGGGAAAGCGCCTCCTGCTTTCAGGCGAGCCCTCCGGCATTAGGATACAGTTTGGACATTTCTTTTCTTCGGTAGCTTCCGTTGAAAGTGCCCTCGGTCAAACACCTGAAGAGAACACGAGGCCCCAAAGTGTGTGTGTGTGATCGCAATGTGTTCTTTGCATGTTCCGCAAAGGGCCGCCCCCCCCCCCGCCCAAACCTTCCGCTAACCCCTCCTCTCATCCCATCCCGTACACTAACTACTAACTAACTAACACTAAGCCGTCCCCTAACAAACAAACAAACACGTCCCCTAACCCGTTGTCATACCCTGAGCTGTACCCTCGCCCCTACCCGAACCCGTAACCTAAAACGCAACGTAAGCCCTAACCCATTGTCGGACCCTACACCATACCCGTCCCGTTCCCTTCCCCGAACCCGCAACAGAACCCTTACCCGACTCCGAATTCATACACTCACACTAGCATGTCCCCTAAAGCAAGCCTGATCCCGAACCCGTCCCCTAATACGTCCCCTTCCCCGAACCATCCCCTACTCCGAACCCGTCCACTCACACTAACCCATCCCCTAACCCTTACCCTAACTTGGATCCGAATCTGTACCTTCAACCGTACCCATTCCCGAACCGTAACCCTCATACTAACCCACACACTAACACTACCCCGTAGCCTAAAACGGCCCCTCATCCTAACCCATTGTCGTCCCCGTTCCCTAACCCTACTCCGAACCCGTCCCTAACACGTCCCCTCATACGAATACGTACACTAACAGTACCCTACCCCTACCCCATTGTCGGACCCGAACCTGTCCCCTAAACCGAGCCCGATCCCTAACCCGAACCCGAACCCGTCCCCTAAGCAAGCCGAAACCCTCCACTAACACTTACCCTCACCGTAATCCGTTTGCGTACCCTAACGCTAACCTCGTCCTTACCTAACCAATAGACTTCATACTACCCCAGACCCGAACCCGTCCCCTAGCCCCAAATCCTTGTTGGACCCTAAACTGGCCACTGAACCGTCCCTCTTCCCTCATCCTCAGCAGAACCCTCAACCTTACGCTAACCCAGACAGACACGAACACTCATCTGTACCCTAACACGTACCCTGAAGCAAGCGTACCCATTCCCGGACCTGTTCCTGAACCCTAAACCCACCCAAAAGCCCTTCCCCTAACTCGTACCGTACCCTCATCCTAATCTGTACACTAACCCGTACCCTAACCCTTACCCTAACTGGACCCTGATCCTTGAACTACTCCTAACCTGGACCCGAAACCATATCTCTTCCCTAACCAGAGCCCTTCCCCGACCGTACCCTCACCCTCACCCTCACCCTCACCCTCACCCTCACCCTCACACTAAGCCTTCTCCGTAACCTGGACCGTAAGCCTGTCCCGTTGTCGTGCCCAGAGACCTGCCCCACGCCACGGTCCCCGTCCCCAATCCTAAGGCGTCCCCCGCGACAGGTCCTCGGACCCTCCGCCTCTGCCGTGCCCTGCCCCCTCCACGGTCCCCGTCCACCAATCCTAAGGCGTCCCCGCGACAGGTCCTCGGACCCTCCCCCTCTGCCGTGCCCTGCCCCCTCCACGGTCCCCGTCCAACATCCTAAGGGCGTCCCCCGCGACAGGTCCTCGGACCCTCCCGCTCTGTCGTGCCCGCCCTGCCCGCCCCCTCCACGGTCCCCGTCCCCCGCCACGTCCTCGGACCCTCCCGCTCTGTCGTGCCCTAACCTGGACCCTAAGCGTCCCGTTCCCTCACCCTCACCCTAGCCCACACACTTACTTCCCCGAAGCCTTACGGTAACCCGTCAGGAATCCGAACACTACGCTACGACACTCCCCCGTCTGGTTTTTCCAGGCTCGTGATACTACTTGCCAATCGCAAAGCAACCATTTCTCACCACTATTCTCATACCCATGTAGGCAGGTATTCGAAGAAGTAGGGTGTGCGTGCGTGTGTTTGAATGCATGAAAAGGAGACCGAGAAGTCCCTTCGTGGGATTCAGATGGACTCCATGTAAGTCTGGTGTCCAGGAGCCCAGGTCCCGTCGTACCAAACGGCTGCTTGGCTGCTTCAGTGTGTGAGTGTAGGCCTGGGGCTCTTCGAAAAGGGATAGTGGGCATAGAGTCCCTCAGGTGGCTCTCCTATGCTTGACTTCTCCTGTGAGTGAGTGAGTTCCTAATGTGGAGCCATTGATCAAGTCAATGCTTCATTCCGACAGAGAATTCTGGAGTTCTCTTCCTCGAGGACCAGAAAATCAGAAAACCCTTTCTGTTTCTGTTTCCAACCAGATTCTGTGTGCAAAGTGCTCTGGGATCCAGCCTAGGACCTACCTGTACATAGAGAGAGATTCACGTCTGCACTGCTGCACAGGTAAGGGAAAGCGCCTCCTGCTTTCAGGCGAGCCCTCCGGGCATTAGGATACAGTTTGGACATTTCTTTTCTTCGGTAGCTTCCGTTGAAAGTGCCCTCTGGTCAAACACCTGGAAGAGAACACGAGGCCCAAAGTGTGTGTGTGTGATCGCAATGTGTTCTTTGCATGTTCCGCAAAGGGCCGCCCCCCCCCCGCCCAAACCTTCCGCTAACCCCTCCTCTCATCCCATCCCGTACACTACTAACTAACTAACACTAAGCCGTCCCCTAACAAACAAACAAACACGTCCCCTAACCCGTTGTCATACCCTGAGCTGTACCCTCGCCCCTACCCGAACCCGTAACCTAAAAACGCAACGTAAGCCTAACCCATTGTCGGACCCTACACCATACCCGTTCCCTTACCCGAACCCGCAACAGAACCCTTACCCGAATCCGAATTCATACACTCACACTAGCATGTCCCCTAAAGCAAGCCTGATCCCGAACCCGTCCCCTAATACGTCCCCTTCCCCGAACCATCCCCTACTCCGAACCCGTCCACTCACACTAACCCATCCCCCTAACCCTTACCCTAACTTGGATCCGAATCTGTACCTTCAACCGTACCCATTCCCGAACCGTAACCCTCATACTAACCCACACACTAACACTACCCCGTAGCCTAAAACGGCCCCTCATCCTAACCCATTGTCGTCCCCGTTCCCTAACCCTACTCCGAACCCGTCCACTAACACGTCCCCTCATACGAATTCGTACACTAACAGTACCCTACCCCTACCCCATTGTCGGACCACGAACCTGTCCCCTAAACCGAGCCCGATCCCTAACCCGAACCCGAACCCGAACCCGTCCCCTAAGCAAGCCGAAACCCTCCACTAACACTTACCCTCACCGTAATCCGTTTGCGTACCCTAACGCTAACCCTCGTCCTTACCCTAACCAATAGACTTCATACTACCCCAGACCCGAACCCGTCCCCTAGCCCAAATCCCTTGTTGGACCCTAAACTGGCCACTGAACCGTCCCTCTTCCCTCATCCTCAGCAGAACCCTCAACCTTACGCTAACCCAGACAGACACGAACACTCATCTGTACCCTAACACGTACCCTGAAGCAAGCGTACCCATTCCCGACCTGTTCCTGAACCCTAAACCCACCCAAAAGCCCTTCCCCTAACTCGTACCGTACCCTCATCCTAATCTGTACACTAACCCGTACCCTAACCCATACCCTAACCTGGACCCTGATCCTTGAACTACTCCTAACCTGGACCCGAAACCATATCTCTTCCCTAACCAGAGCCCTTCCCCGACCGTACCCTCACCCTCACCCCTCACCCTCACCCTCACCCTCACACTAAGCCTTCTCCGTAACCTGGACCGTAAGCCTGTCCCGTTGTCGTGCCCAGGACCTGCCCCCTCCACGGTCCCCGTCCCCAATCCTAAGAGGCGTCCCCCGCGACAGGTCCTCGGACCCTCCGCCTCTGCCGTGCCCTGCCGCCCTCCACGGTCCCCGTCCCCAATCCTAAGGCGTCCCCCGCGACAGGTCCTCGGGACCCTCCCCCTCTGCCGTGCCCTGCCCCCTCCACGGTCCCCGTCCCCAATCCTAAGGCGTCCCCCGCGACAGGTCCTCGGACCCTCCCGCTCTGCCGTGCCCTGCCCCCCCTCCACGGTCCCCGTCCCCGCCACGTCCTCGGACCCTCCCGCTCTGTCGTGCCCTAACCTGGACCCTAAAGCGTCCCCGTGTCCCTCACCCTCACCCTAGCCCACAACACTTACTTCCCCGAAGCCTTACGGTAACCCGTCCAGGAATCCGAACACGTACGCTAACGACACTCCCCCGTCCTGGTTTTTCCAGGCTCGTGATACTACTTGCCAAATCGCAAAGCAACCATTTTCTCACCACTATTCTCATACCCATGTAGGCAGGTATTCGAAGAAGTAGGGTGTGTTTGCGTGCGTGTGTTTGAATGCATGAAAAGGAGACCGAGAAGTCCCTTCGTGGGATTCAGATGGACTCCATGTAAGTCTGGTGTCCAGGAGCCCAGGTCCCGTCGTACCAAACGGCTGCTTGGCTGCTTCAGTGTGTGAGTGTAGGCCTGGGGCTCTTCGAAAAGGGATAGTGGGCATAGAGTCCCTCAGGTGGCTCTCCTATGCTTGACTTCTCCTGTGAGTGAGTGAGTTCCTAATGTGGAGCCATTGATCAAGTCAATGCTTCATTCCGACCAGAGAATTCTGGAGTTCTCTTCCTCGAGGACCAGAAAATCAGAAAACCCTTTCTGTTTCTGTTTCCAACCAGATTCTGTGTGCAAAGTGCTCTGGGATCCAGCCTAGGACCTACCTGTACATAGAGAGAGATTCACGTCTGCACTGCTGCACAGGTAAGGGAAAGCGCCTCCTGCTTTCAGGCGAGCCCTCCGGGCATTAGGATACAGTTTGGACATTTCTTTTCTTCGTAGCTTCCGTTGAAAGTGCCCTCTGGTCAAACACCTGGAAGAGAACACGAGGCCCAAAGTGTGTGTGTGTGATCGCAATGTGTTCTTTGCATGTTCCGCAAAGGGCCGCCCCCCCCCCCGCCCAAACCTTCCGCTAACCCCTCCTCTCATCCCATCCCGTACACTAACTAACTAACTAACACTAAGCCGTCCCCTAACAAACAAACAAACACGTCCCCTAACCCGTTGTCATACCCTGAGCTGTACCCTCGCCCCTACCCGAACCCGTAACCTAAAACGCAACGTAAGCCTAACCCATTGTCGGACCCTACACCATACCCGTTCCCTTACCCGAACCCGCAACAGAACCCTTACCCGAATCCGAATTCATACACTCACACTAGCATGTCCCCTAAAGCAAGCCTGATCCCGAACCCGTCCCCTAATACGTCCCCTTCCCCGAACCATCCCCTACTCCGAACCCGTCCACTCACACTAACCCATCCCCTAACCCTTACCCTAACTTGGATCCGAATCTGTACCTTCAACCGTACCCATTCCCGAACCGTAACCCTCATACTAACCCACACACTAACACTACCCCGTAGCCTAAAACGGCCCCTCATCCTAACCCATTGTCGTCCCCGTTCCCTAACCCTACTCCGAACCCGTCCACTAACACGTCCCCTCATCCGAATTCGTACACTAACAGTACCCTACCCCTACCCCATTGTCGGACCCGAACCTGTCCCCTAAACCGAGCCCGATCCCTAACCCGAACCCGAACCCGAACCCGTCCCCTAAGCAAGCCGAAACCCTCCACTAACACTTACCCTCACCGTAATCCGTTTGCGTACCCTAACGCTAACCCTCGTCCTTACCCTAACCAATAGACTTCATACTACCCCAGACCCGAACCCGTCCCCTAGCCCAAATCCCTTGTTGGACCCTAAACTGGCCACTGAACCGTCCCTCTTCCTCATCCTCAGCAGAACCCTCAACCTTACGCTAACCCAGACAGACACGAACACTCATCTGTACCCTAACACGTACCCTGAAGCAAGCGTACCCATTCCCGGACCTGTTCCTGAACCCTAAACCCACCCAAAAGCCCTTCCCCTAACTCGTACCGTACCCTCATCCTAATCTGTACACTAACCCGTACCCTAACCCATACCCTAACCTGGACCCTGATCCTTGAACTACTCCTAACCTGGACCCGAAACCATATCTCTCCCTAACCAGAGCCCTTCCCCGACCGTACCCCTCACCCTCACCCTCACCCCTCACCCTCACCCTCACACTAAGCCTTCTCCGTAACCTGGACCGTAAGCCTGTCCCGTTGTCGTGCCCAGACCTGCCCCCTCCACGGTCCCCGTCCCCAATCCT
Source organism: Tursiops truncatus (assembly GCF_011762595.2). Lineage (NCBI taxonomy): Eukaryota > Metazoa > Chordata > Mammalia > Artiodactyla > Delphinidae > Tursiops > Tursiops truncatus. The sequence goes on along the minus strand of NW_022983221.1, from coordinate 55,605 downwards.
AAGGCGTCCCCCGCGACAGGTCCTCGGACCCTCCGCCTCTGCCGTGCCCTGCCCCCTCCACGGTCCCCGTCCCCAATCCTAAGGCGTCCCCCGCGACAGGTCCTCGGACCCTCCCGCTCTGGCGTGCCCTGCCCCCTCCACGGTCCCCGTCCCCAATCCTAAGGCGTCCCCCCGCGACAGGTCCTCGGACCCTCCCCGCTCTGTCGTGCCCTGCCCCCTCCACGGTCCCCGTCCCCCGCCACGTCCTCGGACCCTCCCGCTCTGTCGTGCCCTAACCTGGACCCTAAAGCGTCCCCGTTCCCTCACCCTCACCCTAGCCACACACTTACTTCCCCGAAGCCTTACGGTAACCCGTCCAGGAATCCGAACACGTACGCTAACGACACTCCCCCGTCCTGGTTTTTCCAGGCTCGTGATACTACTTGCCAAATCGCAAAGCAACCATTTCTCACCACTATTCTCATACCCATGTAGGCAGGTATTCGAAGAAGTAGGGTGTGTTTGCGTGCGTGTGTTTGAATGCATGAAAAGGAGACCGAGAAGTCCCTTCGTGGGATTCAGATGGACTCCATGTAAGTCTGGTGTCCAGGAGCCCAGGTCCCGTCGTACCAAACGGCTGCTTGGCTGCTTCAGTGTGTGAGTGTAGGCCTGGGGCTCTTCGAAAAGGGATAGTGGGCATAGAGTCCCTCAGGTGGCTCTCCTATGCTTGACTTCTCCTGTGAGTGAGTGAGTTCCTAATGTGGAGCCATTGATCAAGTCAATGCTTCATTCCGACAGAGAATTCTGGAGTTCTCTTCCTCGAGGACCAGAAAATCAGAAAACCCTTTCTGTTTCTGTTTCCAACCAGATTCTGTGTGCAAAGTGCTCTGGGATCCAGCCTAGGACCTACCTGTACATAGAGAGAGATTCACGTCTGCACTGCTGCACAGGTAAGGGAAAGCGCCTCCTGCTTTCAGGCGAGCCCTCCGGGCATTAGGATACAGTTTGGACATTTCTTTCTTCGGTAGCTTCCGTTGAAAGTGCCCTCTGGTCAAACACCTGGAAGAGAACACGAGGCCCAAAGTGTGTGTGTGTGATCGCAATGTGTTCTTTGCATGTTCCGCAAAGGGCCGCCCCCCCCCGCCCAAACCTTCCGCTAACGCCCTCCTCTCATCCCATCCCGTACACTAACTAACTAACTAACACTAAGCCGTCCCCTAACAAACAAACAAACACGTCCCCTAACCCGTTGTCATACCCTGAGCTGTACCCTCGCCCCTACCCGAACCCGTAACCTAAAACGCAACGTAAGCCTAACCCATTGTCGGACCCTACACCATACCCGTTCCCTTACCCGAACCCGCAACAGAACCCTTACCCGAATCCGCAACAGAACCCTTACCCGAATCCGAATTCATACACTCACACTAGCATGTCCCCTAAAGCAAGCCTGATCCCGAACCCGTCCCCTAATTACGTCCCCTTCCCCGAACCATCCCCTACTCCGAACCCGTCCACTCACACTAACCCATCCCCTAACCCTTACCCTAACTTGGATCCGAATCTGTACCTTCAACCGTACCCATTCCCGAACCGTAAGCCCTCATACTAACCCCACACTAACACTACCCCGTAGCCTAAAACGGCCCGCTCATCTAACCCATTGTCGTCCCCGTTCCCTAACCCTACCCCGAACCCGTCCCCTAATACGTCCCCTCATACGAATTCGTACACTAACAGTACCCTACCCCTACCCCATTGTCGGACCCGAACCTGTCCCCTAAAACGAGCCCGATCCCTAACCCGAACCCGAACCCGAACCCGTCCCCTAAGCAAGCCGAAACCCTCCACTAACACTTACCCTCACCGTAATCCGTTTGCGTACCCTAACGCTAACCCTCGTCCTTACCCTAACCAATAGACTTCATACTACCCCAGACCCGAACCCGTCCCCTAGCCCAAATCCTTGTTGGACCCTAAACTGGCCACTGAAACCGTCCCTCTTCCCTCATCCTCAGCAGAACCCTCAACCTTACGCTAACCCAGACAGACACGAACACTCATCTGTACCCTAACACGTACCCTGAAGCAAGCGTACCCATTCCCGGACCTGTTCCTGAACCCTAAACCCACCCAAAAGCCCTTCCCCTAACTCGTACCGTACCCTCATCCTAATCTGTACACTAACCCGTACCCTAACCCATACCCTAACCTGGACCCTGATCCTTGAACTACTCCTAACCTGGACCCGAAACCATATCTCTTCCCTAACCAGAGCCCTTCCCCGACCGTACCCTCACCCTCACCCTCACCCTCACCCTCACCCTCACACTAAGCCTTCTCCGTAACCTGGACCGTAAGCCTGTCCCGTTGTCGTGCCAGACCTGCCCCCTCCACGGTCCCCGTCCCCAATCCTAAGGCGTCCCCCGCGACAGGTCCTCGGACCCTCCGCCTTGCTGCCGTGCCCCTGCCCCTCCACGGTCCCCGTCCCCAATCCTAAGGCGTCCCCCGCGACAGGTCCTCGGACCCTCCCCCTCTGCCGTGCCCCTGCCCCCTCCACGGTCCCCCGTCCCCAATCCTAAGGCGTCCCCCGCGACAGGTCCTCGGACCCTCCCGCTCTGTCGTGCCCTGCCCCCCTCCACGGTCCCCGTCCCCCGCCACGTCCTCGGACCCTCCCGCTCTGTCGTGCCCTAACCTGGACCCCTAAAGCGTCCCCGTTCCCTCACCCTCACCCTAGCCCACACACTTACTTCCCCGAAGCCTTACGGTAACCCGTCCAGGAATCCGAACAACGTACGAAGCTAACGACACTCCCCCGTCCTGGTTTTTCCAGGCTCGTGATACTACTTGCCAAATCGCAAAGCAACCATTTCTCACCACTATTCTCATACCCATGTAGGCAGGTATTCGAAGAAGTAGGGTGTGTTTGCGTGCGTGTGTTTGAATGCATGAAAAGGAGACCGAGAAGTCCCTTCGTGGGATTCAGATGGACTCCATGTAAGTCTGGTGTCCAGGAGCCCAGGTCCCGTCGTACCAAACGGCTGCTTGGCTGCTTCAGTGTGTGAGTGTAGGCCTGGGGCTCTTCGCAAAGGGATAGTGGGCATAGAGTCCCTCAGGTGGCTCTCCTATGCTTGACTTCTCCTGTGAGTGAGTGAGTTCCTAATGTGGAGCCATTGATCAAGTCAATGCTTCATTCCGACAGAGAATTCTGGAGTTCTCTTCCTCGAGGACCAGAAAATCAGAAAACCCTTTCTGTTTCTGTTTCCAACCAGATTCTGTGTGCAAAGTGCTCTGGGATCCAGCCTAGGACCTACCTGTACATAGAGAGAGATTCACGTCTGCACTGCTGCACAGGTAAGGGAAAGCGCCTCCTGCTTTCAGGCGAGCCCTCCGGGCATTAGGATACAGTTTGGACATTTCTTTTCTTCGGTAGCTTCCGTTGAAAGTGCCCTCTGGTCAAACACCTGGAAGAGAACACGAGGCCCAAAGTGTGTGTGTGTGATCGCAATGTGTTCTTTGCATGTTCCGCAAAGGGCCGCCCCCCCCCCGCCCAAACCTTCCGCTAACCCCTCCTCTCATCCCATCCCGTACACTAACTAACTAACTAACACTAAGCCGGTCCCCTAACAAACAAACAAACACGTCCCCTAACCCGTTGTCATACCCTGAGCTGTACCCTCACCCTACCCGAACCCGTAACCTAAAACGCAACGTAAGCCTAACCCATTGTCGGACCCTACACCATACCCGTTCCTTACCCGAACCCGCAACAGAACCCTTACCCGAATCCGAATTCATACACTCACACTAGCATGTCCCCTAAAGCAAGCCTGATCCCGAACCCGTCCCCTAATACGTCCCCTTCCCCGAACCATCCCCTACTCCGAACCCGTCCACTCACACTAACCCATCCCCTAAACCCTTACCCTAACTTGGATCCGAATCTGTACCTTCAACCGTACCCATTCCCGAACCGTAACCCTCATACTAACCCACACACTAACACTACCCCGTAGCCTAAAACGGCCCTCATCCTAACCCTTGTCGTCCCCGTTCCCTAACCCTACTCCGAACCCGTCCACTAACACGTCCCCTCATACGAATTCGTACACTAACAGTACCCTACCCCTACCCCATTGTCGGACCCGAACCTGTCCCCTAAACCGAGCCCGATCCCTAACCCGAACCCGAACCCGAACCCGTCCCCTAAGCAAGCCGAAACCCTCCACTAACACTTACCCTCACCGTAATCCGTTTGCGTACCCTAACGCTAACCCTCGTCCTTACCCTAACCAATAGACTTCATACTACCCCAGACCCGAACCCGTCCCTAGCCCAAATCCTTGTTGGACCCTAAACTGGCCACTGAACCGTCCCTCTTCCTCATCCTCAGCAGAACCCTCAACCTTACGCTAACCCAGACAGACACGAACACTCATCTGTACCCTAACACGTACCCTGAAGCAAGCGTACCCTGTCCCGTACCTGTTCCTGAACCCTAAACCCACCCAAAAGCCCTTCCCCTAACTCGTACCGTACCCTCATCCTAATCTGTACACTAACCCGTACCCTAACCCTAACCCTAAACCTGGACCCTGATCCTTGAACTACTCCTAACTGGACCCGAAACCATATCTCTTCCCTAACCAGAAGCCCTTCCCCGACCGTACCCTCACCCTCACCCTCCCTCACCCTCACCCTCACCCTCACACTAAGCCTTCTCCGTAACCTGGACCGTAAGCCTGTCCCAGTTGTCGTGCCCAGACCTGCCCCCTCCACGGTCCCCGTCCCCAATCCTAAGGCGTCCCCCGCGACAGGTCCTCGGACCCTCCGCCTCTGCCGTGCCCTGCCCCTCCACGGTCCCCGTCCCCAATCCTAAGGCGTCCCCCGCGACAGGTCCTCGGACCCTCCCCCTCTGCCGTGCCCTGCCCCCTCCACGGTCCCCGGCCCCAATCCTAAGGCGTCCCCCCCCGACAGGGCCTCGGACCCTCCCGCTCTGTCGTGCCCTGCCCTGCCCGCCCCCTCCACGGTCCCCGTCCCCCGCCACGTCCTCGGACCCTCCCGCTCTGTCGTGCCCTAACCTGGACCCTAAAGCGTCCCCGTTCCCTCACCCTCACCCTAGCCCACACACTTACTTCCCCGAAGCCTTACGGTAACCCGTCCAGGAATCCGAACAACGTACGCTAACGACACTTCCCCCGTCCTGGTTTTTCCAGGCTCGTGATACTACTTGCCAAATCGCAAAGCAACCATTTCTCACCACTATTCTCATACCCATGTAGGCAGGTATTCGAAGAGTAGGGTGTGTTTGCGTTGCGTGTGTTTGAATGCATGAAAAGGAGACCGAGAAGTCCCTTCGTGGGATTCAGATGGACTCCATGTAAGTCTGGTGTCCAGGAGCCCAGGTCCCGTCGTACCAAACGGCTGCTTGGCTGCTTCAGTGTGTGAGTGTAGGCCTGGGGGCTCTTCGAAAAGGGATAGTGGGCATAGAGTCCTCAGTGGCCTCTCCTATGCTTGACTTCTCCTGTGAGTGAGTGAGTTCCTAATGTGGAGCCATTGATCAAGTCAATGCTTCATTCCGACAGAGAATTCTGGAGTTCTCTTCCTCGAGGACCAGAAAATCAGAAAACCCTTTCTGTTTCTGTTCCAACCAGATTCTGTGTGCAAAGTGCTCTGGGATCCAGCCTAGGACCTACCTGTACATAGAGAGAGATTCACGTCTGCACTGCTGCACAGGTAAGGGAAAAGCGCCTCCTGCTTTCAGGCGAGCCCTCCGGGCATTAGGATACAGTTTGGACATTTCTTTCTTCGGTAGCTTCCGTTGAAAGTGCCCTCTGGTTCAAACACCTGGAAGAGAACACGAGGCCCAAAGTGTGTGTGTGTGATCGCAATGTGTTCTTTGCATGTTCCGCAAAGGGCCGCCCCCCCCCCGCCCAAACCTTTCCGCGAACCCCTCCTCTCATCCCATCCCGTACACTAACTAACTAACTAACACTAAGCCGTCCCCTAACAAACCAAACAAACACGTCCCCTAACCCGTTGTCATACCCTGAGCTGTACCCTCGCCCCTACCCGAACCCGTAACCTAAAACGCAACGTAAGCCTAACCCATTGCGCGGACCCTACACCATACCCGTTCCCTTACCCGAACCCGCAACAGAACCCTTACCCGAATCCGAATTCATACACTCACACTAGCATGTCCCCTAAAGCAAGCCTGATCCCGAACCCGTCCCCTAATACGTCCCCTTTCCACCGAACCATCCCCTACTCCGAACCCGTCCACTACACTAACCCATCCCCTAACCCTTACCCTAACTTGGATCCGAATCTGTACCTTCAACCGTACCCATTCCCGAACCGTAACCCTCAGACTCACCCACCCCCTACCACTACCCCGTAGCCTAAAACGGCCCCTCATCCTAACCCCATTGTCGTCCCCGTTCCCTAACCCTACTCCGAACCCGTCCACTAACACGTCCCCTCATACGAATCGTACACTAACAGTACCCTACACCTAACACATTGTCGGACCCTAACCTGTCCCCTAAACCGAGCCCGATCCCTAAGCCTAACCCGTCCCCTAAGCCGAAAGCCTCCACTAACACTTACCCTCAGCGTAATCCGTTTGCGTACCCTAACGCTAACCCTAGTCCTTACCCTAACCACTAGACTTCATACTACCCCAGACCCGAACCCGTCCCCTAGCCCAAATCCCTTGTTGGACCCTGAACCGTCCCTCTTCCCTCGTCCTCAGCAGAACCCTCAACCTTACGCTAACCCAGACACGAACACTCATCTGTACCCTCACACGTACCCATTCCCGTACCCGTACCCTAACGAGGACTCGAAGCCTAACTCGTTGTCGTGCCCGGACCTGTTCCTGAACCCTAAACCCACCCAAAAGCCCTTCCCCTAACTCGTACCGTACCCTCATCCTAATCTGTACACTAACCCGGACCCTAACCTGGACCCTGATCCTTGAACTACTCCTAACCTGGACCCTAACACTGACCCGTTGTCGTACCCGGACCTGGACCCGAAACCATATCTCTTCCCTAACCAGAACCCTTCCCCGACCGTACACTCACCCTCACCCTCACCCTCACACTAAGCCTTCTCCGTAACCTGGACCGTAAGCCTGTCCCGTTGTCGTGCCCAGACCTGCCCCCGCCACGGTCCTCGGACCCTCCCCCTGTGTCCTGCCCTGCCCTGCCAGGTCCTCGGACCCTCCCCCTGTGCCCTGCCCTGCCCCGCCGCCTCCACGGTCCCCGTCCCCAATCCTAAGGCGTCCCCCGCCAGGTCCTCGGACCCTCCCCCTCTGCCCTGCCCTGCCCCGCCCCCTCCACGGTCCCCGTCCCCCTCTGCCGTGCCCTAACCTGGACCCTAAAGCGTCCCCGTTCCCTCACCCTCACCCTAGCCCGAACCATAACCCTAACACTTACCCGAAGCCTTACGGTAACCCGTCCAGGAATCCGAACCCGTACGCTAACGACACTCCCCCGTCCCGGTTTTGCCAGGCTCGTGATTGATACTACTTGCCACATCGCAAAGCAACCATTTCTCACCACTCTTCTCTCTCATGGCCATTTAGGCAGGTATTCGGAGAAGTAGAGTGTGTTTGTTTGGGTGCGTGTGTTTGAATGCATGAAAAGGAGACCGAGAAGTCCCTTCGTGGGATTCAGATGGACTCCATGTAAGTCTGGTGTCCAGGAGCCAAGGTCCCGCCGTACCAAACGGCTGCTTGGCTGCTTCGGTGTGTGAGTGTAGGCCTGGGGCTCTTCGAAAAGGGATAGTGGGCCTAGAGTCCCTCAGGTGGCTCTCCTATGCTTGACTTCTCCTGTGAGTTCCTGACGTGGAGCCATTGATCAAGGCAATGCTTCCTTCCGACAGAGAGAGAATTCTGGAGTTCTCTCTCTTCCTCGAGGACCAGAAAATCAGAAAACCCTTTCTGTTTCTGTTTCCAACCAGATTCTGTGTGCAGAGTGCTCTGGGATCCAGCCTAGGACCTACCTGTACATAGAGAGAGATTCACGTCTGCACTGCTGCACAGGTAAGGGAAAGCGCCTCCTGCTTTCAGGCGAGCCCTCCGGGCATTAGGATACAGCTTGGACATTCCTTGTCTTCTGTAGCTTCCGTTGAAAGTGCCCTCTGGTCAAACACCTGGAAGAGAACACGAGGCCCAAAGTGTGTGTGTGTGTGTGATTGCAATGTGTTCTTTGCCTGTTCCGCAAAGGGCCGCCCCCCCCCCGCCCAAACCTTCCGCTAACCCCTCCTCTCATCCCATCCCGTACACTGACTGACTAACACGAAGCCGTCCCCTAACAAACAAACACGTCCCCTAACCCGTTGTCCTACCCTGAGCTCTACCCTCCACCCTACCCGAACCCGTAACCTAAAACGCAACGTAAGCCTAACCCACTGTCGGACCCTAAACTGGACCCTACACCATACCCGTTCCCTTACCCTAATCCGAATTCATACACTCACACTAGCACGTCCCCTGAAGCAAGCCTGATCCCGAACCCGTCCCCTACTACGTCCCCTAACTGGAACCCTTCCCCTTCCCCTTCCCCGAACCCGTCCACTCACACTAACCCATCCCCTAACCCTTACCCTCACTTGGATCCGAATCTGTACCTTCAACCGTAACCCTCATACTAACCCACACACTAACAAACAAACACTACCCCGTAGCCTAAAACGTCCCCTCATCCTAACCCATTGTCGTCCCCGTTCCCTAACCCTACTCCGAACCCGTCCACTACCACGTCCCCTCATACGAATTCGTGCACTAACAGTACCCTACACCTAACACATTGTCGGACCCTAACCTGTCCCCTAAACCGAGCCCGATCCCTAAGCCTAACCCGTCCCCTAAGCCGAAAGCCTCCACTAACACTTACCCTCAGCGTAATCCGTTTGCGTACCCTAACGCTAACCCTAGTCCTTACCCTAACCACTAGACTTCATACTACCCCAGACCCGAACCCGTCCCCTAGCCCAAATCCCTTGTTGGACCCTGAACCGTCCCTCTTCCCTCGTCCTCAGCAGAACCCTCAACCTTACGCTAACCCAGACACGAACACTCATCTGTACCCTCACACGTACCCATTCCCGTACCCGTACCCTAACGAGGACTCGAAGCCTAACTCGTTGTCGTGCCCGGACCTGTTCCTGAACCCTAAACCCACCCAAAAGCCCTTCCCCTAACTCGTACCGTACCCTCATCCTAATCTGTACACTAACCCGGACCCTAACCTGGACCCTGATCCTTGAACTACTCCTAACCTGGACCCTAACACTGACCCGTTGTCGTACCCGGACCTGGACCCGAAACCATATCTCTTCCCTAACCAGAACCCTTCCCCGACCGTACACTCACCCTCACCCTCACCCTCACACTAAGCCTTCTCCGTAACCTGGACCGTAAGCCTGTCCCGTTGTCGTGCCCAGACCTGCCCCCGCCACGGTCCTCGGACCCTCCCCCTGTGTCCTGCCCTGCCCTGCCAGGTCCTCGGACCCTCCCCCTGTGCCCTGCCCTGCCCTGCCAGGTCCTCGGACCCTCCCCCTGTGCCCTGCCCTGCCCCGCCGCCTCCACGGTCCCCGTCCCCAATCCTAAGGCGTCCCCCGCCAGGTCCTCGGACCCTCCCCCTCTGCCCTGCCCTGCCCCGCCCCCTCCACGGTCCCCGTCCCCCTCTGCCGTGCCCTAACCTGGACCCTAAAGCGTCCCCGTTCCCTCACCCTCACCCTAGCCCGAACCATAACCCTAACACTTCCCCGAAGCCTTACGGTAACCCGTCCAGGAATCCGAACCCGTACGCTAACGACACTCCCCCGTCCCGGTTTTGCCAGGCTCGTGATTGATACTACTTGCCACATCGCAAAGCAACCATTTCTCACCACTCTTCTCTCTCATGGCCATTTAGGCAGGTATTCGGAGAAGTAGAGTGTGTTTGTTTGGGTGCGTGTGTTTGAATGCATGAAAAGGAGACCGAGAAGTCCCTTCGTGGGATTCAGATGGACTCCATGTAAGTCTGGTGTCCAGGAGCCAAGGTCCCGCCGTACCAAACGGCTGCTTGGCTGCTTCGGTGTGTGAGTGTAGGCCTGGGGCTCTTCGAAAAGGGATAGTGGGCCTAGAGTCCCTCAGGTGGCTCTCCTATGCTTGACTTCTCCTGTGAGTTCCTGACGTGGAGCCATTGATCAAGGCAATGCTTCCTTCCGACAGAGAGAGAATTCTGGAGTTCTCTCTCTTCCTCGAGGACCAGAAAATCAGAAAACCCTTTCTGTTTCTGTTTCCAACCAGATTCTGTGTGCAGAGTGCTCTGGGATCCAGCCTAGGACCTACCTGTACATAGAGAGAGATTCACGTCTGCACTGCTGCACAGGTAAGGGAAAGCGCCTCCTGCTTTCAGGCGAGCCCTCCGGGCATTAGGATACAGCTTGGACATTCCTTGTCTTCTGTAGCTTCCGTTGAAAGTGCCCTCTGGTCAAACACCTGGAAGAGAACACGAGGCCCAAAGTGTGTGTGTGTGTGTGATTGCAATGTGTTCTTTGCCTGTTCCGCAAAGGGCCGCCCCCCCCCCGCCCAAACCTTCCGCTAACCCCTCCTCTCATCCCATCCCGTACACTGACTGACTAACACGAAGCCGTCCCCTAACAAACAAACACGTCCCCTAACCCGTTGTCCTACCCTGAGCTCTACCCTCCACCCTACCCGAACCCGTAACCTAAAACGCAACGTAAGCCTAACCCACTGTCGGACCCTAAACTGGACCCTACACCATACCCGTTCCCTTACCCTAATCCGATTTCATACACTCACACTAGCACGTCCCCTGAAGCAAGCCTGATCCCGAACCCGTCCCCTACTACGTCCCCTAACTGGAACCCTTCCCCTTCCCCTTCCCCGAACCCGTCCACTCACACTAACCCATCCCCTAACCCTTACCCTAACTTGGATCCGAATCTGTACCTTCACCGTACCCATTCCCGAACCGTAACCCTCATACTAACCCACACACTACACTACCCCGTAGCCTAAAACGGCCGCCTCATCCTAACCCATTGTCCGTCCCCGTTCCCTAACCCTACTCCGACCCGTCCACTAACAACGTCCCCTCATACGAATTCGTACACTAACAGTACCCTACCCCTACCCCATTGTCGGACCCGAACCTGTCCCCTAAACCGAGCCCGAGCCCTAACCCGAACCCGAAACCCGAACCCGTCCCCTAAGCAAGCCGAAAACCCTCCACTAACACTTACCCTCACCGTAATCCGTTTGCGTACCCTAACGCTAACCCTCGTCCCTTACCCTAACCAATAGACTTCATACTACCCCAGACCCGACCCGTCCCCTAGCCAAATCCCTTGTTTGGGACCCTAAACTGGCCACTGAACCGTCCCTCTTCCCTCATCCTCAGCAGAACCCTCAACCTTACGCTAACCCAGACAGACACGAACACTCATCTGTACCCTAACACTTACACTGAAGCAAGCGTACCAGGACCTGTTTCCTGAACCTAAACCCACCCAAAAGCCCTTCCCCTAACTCGTTACCGTACCCTCATCCTAATCTGTACACTAACCCGTACCCTAACCCATACCCTAGACCTGGACCACTGATCCTTGAACTACTCCTAACCTGGACCCGAACCATATCGCTTCCCTAACCAGAGCCCTTTCCCCGACCGTACCCTCACCTCCCCTCACCCTCACCCTCACCCTCACCCTCACACTAAGCCTTCTCCGTAACCTGGACCGTAACCTGTCCCGTTGTCGTGCCCCAGACCTGCCCCCTCCACGGTCCCCCGTCCCCAATCCTAGGCGTCCCCCGCGACAGGTCCTCGGGACCCTCCGCCTCTGCCGTGCCCTGCCCCTCCACGGTCCCCGTCCCCAATCCTAAGGCGTCCCCCGCGACAGGTCCCATCGGACCCTCCCCTCTGCCGTGCCCTGCCCCCTCCACGGTCCCCCGTCCCCAATCCTAAGGGCGTCCCCCGCGACAGGTCCTCGGACCCTCCCCGCTCTGTCGTGCCCTGCCCCCTCTCACGGTCCCCGTCCCCCGCCACGTCCCTCGACCCTCCCGCTCTGTCGTGCCCTAACCTGGACCCTAAAGCGTCCCCGTTCCCTCACCCTCACCCTAGCCCACACACTTACTTCCCCGAAGCCTTACGGTAACCCGTCCAGGAATCCGAACACGTACGCTAACGACACGCCCCCGTCCTGGTTTTTCCAGGCTCGTGATACGACTTGCCAAATCGCAAGCAACCATTTCTCACCACTATTCTCATAGCCCATGTAGGCAGGTATTCGAGAAGTAGGGTGTGTTTGCGTGCGTGTGTTTGAATGCATGAAAAGGAGACCGAGAAAGTCCCTTCGTGGGATTCAGATGGACTCCATGTAAGTCTGGTGTCCAGGAGCCCAGGTCCCGTCGTACCAAACGGCTGCTTGGCTTGCTTCAGTGTGTGAGTGTAGGCCTGGGGCTCTTCGAAAAGGGATAGTGGGCATAGAGTCCCTCAGGTGGCTCTCCTATGCTTGACTTCTCCTGTGAGTGAGTGGTTCCTAATGTGGAGCCATTGATCAAGTCAATGCTTCATTCCGACAGAGAATTCTGGAGTTTCTCTTCCTCGAGGACCAGAAAAATCAGAAAACCCTTTCTGTTTCTGTTTCCAACCAGATTCTGTGTGCAAAGTGCTCTGGGATCCAGCCTAGGACCTACCTGTACATAGAGAGAGATTCACGTCTGCACTGCTGCACAGGTAAGGGAAAGCGCCTCCTGCTTTCAGGGCGAGCCCTCCGGGCATTAGGATACAGTTTGGACATTTCCTTTTCTTCGGTAGCTTCCGTTGACAAGTGCCCTCTGGTCAAACACCTGGAAGAGAACACGAGGCCCAAAGTGTGTGTGTGTGATCGCAATGTGTTCTTTGCATGTTCCGCAAAGGGCCGCCCCCCCCCGCCCAAACCTTCCGCTAACCCCATCCTCTCATCCCATCCCGTACACTAACTAACGAACTAACACTAAGCCGTCCCCTAACAAACAAACAAACACGTCCCCTAACCCGTTGTCAATACCCTGAGCTGTACCCTCGCCCCTACCCGAACCCGTAACCTAAAACGCAACGTAAGCCTAACCCATTGTCGACCCTACACCAATGACCCGTTCCCTTACCCGAACCCGCAACAGAACCCTTACCCGAATCCGAATTCATACACTCACACTAGCATGTCCCCTAAAGCAAGCCTGATCCCGACCCGTCCCCTAATACGTCCCCTTCCCCGACCATCCCCTACTCCGAACCCGTACACTCACACTAACCCATCCCCTAACCCTTACCCTAACTTGGATCCGAATCTGGACCTTCAACCGTACCCATTCCCGAACCGTAACCCTCTATACTAAACCCACACACTAACACTACACCCCGTAGCCTAAAGACGGCCCACTCATCCTAACCCATTGTCGTCCCCGTTCCCTAACCCTACGCCCGAACGCCGTCCACATAACACGTCCCTCATACGAAAATTCGTACACTAACAGTACACTAACCCCGACCACATTGTCGGACCCTAACCTGTCCCCTAAACCGAGCCCGATCCCTAAGCCTAACCCGTCCCCTAAGCCGAAAGCCTCCACTAACACTTACCCTCAGCGTAATCCGTTTGCGTACCCTAACGCTAACCCTAGTCCTTACCCTAACCACTAGACTTCATACTACCCCAGACCCGAACCCGTCCCCTAGCCCAAATCCCTTGTTGGACCCTGAACCGTCCCTCTTCCCTCGTCCTCAGCAGAACCCTCAACCTTACGCTAACCCAGACACGAACACTCATCTGTACCCTCACACGTACCCATTCCCGTACCCGTACCCTAACGAGGACTCGAAGCCTAACTCGTTGTCGTGCCCGGACCTGTTCCTGAACCCTAAACCCACCCAAAAGCCCTTCCCCTAACTCGTACCGTACCCTCATCCTAATCTGTACACTAACCCGGACCCTAACCTGGACCCTGATCCTTGAACTACTCCTAACCTGGACCCTAACACTGACCCGTTGTCCGTACCCGGACCTGGACCCGAAACCATATCTCTTCCCTAACCAGAACCCTCTCCCCCGACCGTACCACCTCCCACCCTCACCCTCACCCTCACACTAAGCCTTCTCCGTAACCTGGACCGTAAGCCTGTCCCGTTGTCGTGCCAGACCTGCCCCCGCTCACGGTCCTCGGACCCTCCCCCTAGGTCCTGCCCCTGGCCCTGCAGGTCCTCGGACCCTCCCCCTTGCCTGCCCTGCCCTGCCAGGTCCTCGGACCCGTCCCCCTGTGCCCTGCCCTAGGCCCCGCCGCCTCCACGGTCCCCGCTCCCCAATCCTAAGGAGTCCCCCGCCAGGTCCTCGGACCCTCCCCTCTGCCCTGCCCTGCACCGCCCCCTCCACGGTCCCCGTTCCCCTCTGCGTGCCCTAACCTGGACCCTAAGCGTCCCCGTTCCCTCACCCTCACCCTAGCCCACGCACTTACTTACCCGAAGCCTTACGGTAACCCGTCCAGGAATCCGAACCCGTACGCTAACGACACTCCCCCGTCCCGGTTTTGCCAGGCTCGTGATGAACTACTTGCCACATCGCAAAGCAACCATTTCTCACCACTCTCTCTCTCATGGCCATTTAGGCAGGTATTCGGAGAAGTAGAGTGTGTTGTTTGGCGTGCGTGTGTTTGAATGCATGAAAAGGAGACCGAGAAGTCCCTTCGTGGGATTCAGATGGACTCCATGTAAGTCTGGGTGTCCAGGAGCCAAGGTCCCGCCGTACCAAACGGCTGCTTGGCTGCTTCGGTGTGTGAGTGTAGGCCTGGGGCTCTTCGAAAAGGGATAGTGGGCATAGAGTCCCTCAGGTGGCTCTCCTATGCTTGACTTCTCCTGTGAGTTCCTGACTGTGGAGCCATTGATCAAGGCAATGCTTCCTTCCGACAGAGAGAGAATTCTGGAGTTCTCTCTCTTCCTCGAGGACCAGAAAATCAGAAAACCCTTTCTGTTTCTGTTTCCAACCAGATTCTGTGTGCAGAGTGCTCTGGGATCCAGCCTAGGACCTACCTGTACATAGAGAGAGATTCACGTCTGCACTGCTGCACAGGTAGGGAAAGCGCCTCCTGCTTTCAGGCGAGCCCTCCGGGCATTAGGATACAGCTTGGACATTCCTTGTCTTCTGTAGCTTCCGTTGAAAGTGCCCTCTGGTCAAACACCTGGAAGAGAACACGAGGCCCAAAGTGTGTGTGTGTGTGATTGCAATGTGTTCTTTGCCTGTTCCGCAAAGGGCCGCCCCCCCCCCCGCCCAACCTTCCGCTAACCCCTCCTCTCATCCCATCCCGTACACTGACTGACTAACACGAAGCCGTCCCCTAACAAACAAACACGTCCCCTAACCCCGTTGTCCTACCCTGAGCTCTACCCTCCACCCTACCCGAACCCGTAACCTAAAACGCAACGTAAGCCTAACCCACTGTCGGACCCTAAACTGGACCCTCCTACCCATACCCGTTCCCTTACCCTAATCCGAATTCATACACTCACACTAGCACGTCCCTGAAGCAAGCCTGATCCCGAACCCGTCCCCTAATACGTCCCCTAACTGGAACCCTTCCCCTCCTCCCGAACCCGTCCACTCACACTAACCCATCCCCTAACCCTTACCCTCACTTGGATCCGATCTGTACCTTCAACCGTAACCCATCATTACTAAACCCATACACACTAACAAACAAACACTACCCCGGAGCCTAAAACGGCCCCTCATCCTAACCCAGTGTCGTCCCCGTTTCCCTAACCCTACTCCGAACCCGTCCACTAACCACGTCCCTCATACGAATTCGTGCACTAAACAGTACCCTACACCTACCACATTGTCGGACCCTAACCTGTCCCTAACCGAGCCCGATCCCTAAGCCTAACCCGTCCACCTAAGCCGAAAGCCTCCACTAAAACTTACCCTCAGCGTAATCCGTTTGCGTACCCTAACGCTAACCCTAGTCCTTACCCTAACCAATAGACTTCATACTACCCCAGACCCGAACCCGTCCCCTAGCCCAAATCCCTTGTTGGACCCTGAACCGTCCCTCTTCCCTCGTCCTCAGCAGAACCCTCAACCTTACGCTAACCCAGACACGAACACTCATCTGTACCCTCACCACGTACCCATTCCCGTACCCGTACCCTAACGAGGACTCGAAGCCTAACTCGTTGTCGTGCCCGGACCTGTTCCTGAACCCTAAACCCACCCAAAAGCCCTTCCCCTAACTCGTACCGTACCCTCATCCTAATCTGTACACTAACCCGGACCCTAACCTGGACCCTGATCCTTGAAACTACTCCTAACCCTGGACCCTAACACTGACCCGTTGTCGTACCCGGACCTGGACCCGAAACCATATCTCTTCCCTAACCAGAACCCTTCCCCGACCGTACACTCACCCTCACCCTCACCCTCACACTAAGCCTTCTCCGTAACCTGGACCGTAAGCCTGTCCCGTTGTCGTGCCCAGACCTGCCCCCCGCCACGGTCCTCGGACCCTCCCCCTGTGTCCTGCCCTGCCCTGCCAGGTCCTCGGACCCTCCCCCCTGTGCCCTGCCCTGCCCTGCCAGGTCCTCGGACCCTCCCCCTGTGCCCTGCCCTGCCCCGCCGCCTCCACGGTCCCCGTCCCCAATCCTAAGGCGTCCCCCGCCAGGTCCTCGGACCCTCCCCCTCTGCCCTGCCCTGCCCCGCCACCCTCCACGGTCCCCGTCCCCTCTGCCGTGCCCTAACCTGGACCCTAAAGACGTCCCGTTCCCTCACCCTCACCCTAGCCCGAACCATAACCCTAACACTTCCCCGAAGCCTTACGGTAACCCGTCCAGGAAATCCGAACCCGTACGCTAACGACACTCCCCCGTCCCGGTTTGCAGGACTCGTGATTGATACTACTTGCCACATCGCAAAGCAACCATTTCTCACCACTCTTCTCTCTCATGGCCATTTAGGCAGGTATTCGGAGAAGTAGAGTGTGTTTGTTTGGGTGTCGTGTGTTTGAATGCATGAAAAGGAGACCGAGAAGTCCCTTCGTGGGATTCAGCTGGACTCCATGTACGTCGGGGGTCCAGGAGCCCAGGTCCCGCCGTACCAAACGGCTGCTTGGCTGCTTCAGGTGTGTGAGTGTCGGCCTGGGGCTCTTCGAAAAGGGATAGTGGGCCTAGAGTCCCTCAGGTGGCTCTCCTATGCTTGACTTCTCCTGTGAGTTCCTGACGTGGAGCCATTGATCAAGGCAATGCTTCCTTCCGACAGAGAGAGAATTCTGGAGTTCTCTCTCTCCTCGAGGACCAGAAAATCAGAAAACCCTTTCTGTTTCTGTTTCCAACCAGATTCTGTGTGCAGAGTGCTCTGGGATCCAGCCTAGGGACCTACCTGTACATAGAGAGAGATTCACGTCTGCACTGCTGCACAGGTAAGGGAAGCGCCTCCTGCTTTCAGGCGAGCCCTCCGGGCATTAGGATACAGCTTGGACATTCCTTTCTTCTGTAGCTTCCGTTGAAAGTGCCCTCTGGTCAAAACACCTGGAAGAGAACACGAGGCCCAAGTGTGTGTGTGTGTGTGATTGCAATGTGTTCTTTGCCTGTTCCGCAAAGGGCCGCCCCCCCCCCCCGCCCAAACCTTCCGCTAACCCCTCTCTCATACCATCCCGTACACTGACTGACTAACACGAAAGCCGTCCCCTAACAAACAAACACGTCCCCTAACCCGTTGTCCTACCCTGAGCTCTACCTCCACCCTACCGAACCCGTAACCTAAAACGCAACGTAAGCCTAACCCACTGTCGACCTAAACTGACCCTAACACCATACCCGTTCCCCTTACCTAATCCGAATTCATACACTCACACTAGCACGTCCCCTGAAGCAAGCTGATCCCGAACCCGTCCCCTACTACGTCCCCTAACTGGAACCCTTCCCCTTCCCCTTCCCGAACCCGTCCACTCACACTAACCCATCCCTAACCCTTACCCCTCACTGGATCCGAATCTGTACCTTCAACCGTACCCTCATACTAACCCACACACTAACAAACAAAACACTACCCCGTAGCCTAAACGTCCCCTCATCCTAACCCATTGTCGTCCCCGTTCCCTAACCCTACTCCGAACCCGTCCACTACCACGTCCCCTCATACGAATTCGTGCACTCACACTAACCCTACACCTAACACATTGTCGGACCCTAACCTGTCCCCTAAACCGAGCCCGATCCCTAAGTCCTAACCCGTCCCCTAAGCCGAAAGCCTCCACTACCACTTACCCTCAGCGTAATCCCGTTTGCGTACCCTAACGCTAACCCTAGTCCTTACCCTAAACCACTAGACTTCATACTACCCCAGACCCGAACCCGTCCCCTAGCAACCAAATCCCTTGTTGGACCCTGAACCGTCCCTCTTCCCTCGTCCTCAGCAGAACCCTCAACCTTACGCTAACCCAGACACGAACACTCATCTGTTACCCTCACACGTACCCATTCCCGTACCCGTACCCTAACGAGGACTCGAAGCCTAACTCGTTGTCGTGCCCGGACCTGTTCCTGAACCCCTAAACCCACCCAAAAGCCCTTCCCCTAACTCGTACCGTACCCTCATCTAATCTGTACACTAACCGGACCCTAACCTGGACCCTGATCCTTGAACTACTCCTAACCTGACCCTAACACTGACCGTTGTCGTACCCGGACCTGGACCCGAAACCATATCTCTTCCCTAACCAGAACCCTTCCCCGACCGTACACTCACCCTCACCCTCACCCTCACACTAAGCCTTCTCCGTAACCGGACCGTAAAGCCTGTCCCGTTGTCGTGCCCAGACCTGCCCCCGCCACGGTCCTCGGACCTCTCCCCCTGTGTCCTGCCTGCCCTGCCAGGTCCTCGGACCCTCCCCCTGTGCCCTGCCCTGCCCTGCCAGGTCCTCGGACCCTCCCCCCCGTGCCCGGCCCGGCCCCGCCGCCTCCACGGTCCCCGTCCCCATCCTAAGGCGTCCCCAGCCAGGCCTCGGACCCTCCCCCTCTGCCCAGCCCTGCCCCCCCCCTCCCCCGTCCCCGTCCCCCTCTGCCGTGCCCTAACCTGGACCCTAAAGCGTCCCCGTTCCCTCACCCTCACCCTAGCCCGAACCATAACCCTAACACTTCCCCGAAGCCTTACGGTAACCCGTCCAGGAATCCGAACCCGTACGCTAACGACACTCCCCCGTCCCGGTTTTGCCAGGCTCGTGATTGATACTACTTGCCACATCGCAAAGCAACCATTTCTCACCACTCTTCTCTCTCATGGCCATTTAGGCAGGTATTCGGAGAAGTAGAGTGTGTTTGTTTGGGTGCGTGTGTTTGAATGCATGAAAAGGAGACCGAGAAGTCCCTTCGTGGGATTCAGATGGACTCCATGTAAGTCTGGTGTCCAGGAGCCAAGGTCCCGCCGTACCAAACGGCTGCTTGGCTGCTTCGGTGTGTGAGTGTAGGCCTGGGGCTCTTCGAAAAGGGATAGTGGGCCTAGAGTCCCTCAGGTGGCTCTCCTATGCTTGACTTCTCCTGTGAGTTCCTGACGTGGAGCCATTGATCAAGGCAATGCTTCCTTCCGACAGAGAGAGAATCTGGAGTTCTCTCTTCCTCGAGGACCAGAAAATCAGAAAACCCTTTCTGTTTTCTGTTTCCAACCAGATTCTGTGTGCAGAGTGCTCTGGGATCCAGCCTAGGACCTACCTGTACATAGAGAGAGATTCACGTCTGCACTGCTGCACAGGTAAGGGAAAGCGCCTCCTGCTTTCAGGCGAGCCCTCCGGGCATTAGGATACAGCTTGGACATTCCTTGTCTTCTGTAGCTTCCGTTGAAAGTGCCCTCTGGTCAAACACCTGGAAGAGAACACGAGGCCCAAAGTGTGTGTGTGTGTGTGATTGCAATGTGTTCTTTGCCTGTTCCGCAAAGGGCCGCCCCCCCCCCGCCCAAACCTTCCGCTAACCCCTCCTCTCATCCCATCCCGTACACTGACTGACTAACACGAAGCCGTCCCCTAACAAACAAACACGTCCCCCTAACCCGTTGTCCTACCCTGAGCTCGACCCTCCACCCTACCCGAACCCGTAACCTAAACGCAACGTAAGCCTAACCCACTGTCGGACCCTAAACTGGACCCTACACCATACCCGTTCCTTACCCCTAATCCGAATTCATACACTCCACACTAGCACGTCCCTGAAGCAAGCCTGATCCCGAACCCGTCCCCTACTCCGTCCCCTAACTGGAACCCTTCCCCTTCCCCTTCCCCGAACCCGTCACTCACACTAACCCATCCCCTAACCCTTACCCTCACTTGATCCGAATCTGTACCTTCAACCGTAACCCTCATACTAACCCACACACTAACAAACAAACACTACCCCGTAGCCTAAAACGTCCCCTCATCCTAACCCATTGTCGTCCCCGGACCTAACCCTACTCCGAACCCGTCCACTACCACGTCCCCTCATACGAATTCGTGCACTAACAGTACCCTACACCTAACACATTGTCGGACCCTAACCTGTCCCCTAAACCGAGCCCAATCCCTAAGCCTAACCCGTCCCCTAAGCCGAAAGCCTCCACTAACACTTACCCTCAGCGTAATCCGTTTGCGTACCCTAACGCTAACCCTAGTCCTTACCCTAACCACTAGACTTCATACTACCCCAGACCCGAACCCGTCCCCTAGCCCAAATCCCTTGTTGGACCCTGAACCGTCCCTCTTCCCTCGTCCTCAGCAGAACCCTCAACCTTACGCTAACCCAGACACGAACACTCATCTGTACCCTCACACGTACCCATTCCCGTACCCGTACCCTAACGAGGACTCGAAGCCTAACTCGTTGTCGTGCCCGGACCTGTTCCTGAACCCTAAACCCACCCAAAAGCCCTTCCCCTAACTCGTACCGTACCCTCATCCTAATCTGTACACTAACCCGGACCCTAACCTGGACCCTGATCCTTGAACTACTCCTAACCTGGACCCTAACACTGACCCGTTGTCGTACCCGGACCTGGACCCGAAACCATATCTCTTCCCTAACCAGAACCCTTCCCCGACCGTACACTCACCCTCACCCTCACCCTCACACTAAGCCTTCTCCGTAACCTGGACCGTAAGCCTGTCCCGTTGTCGTGCCCAGACCTGCCCCCGCCACGGTCCTCGGACCCTCCCCCTGTGTCCTGCCCTGCCCTGCCAGGTCCTCGGACCCTCCCCCTGTGCCCTGCCCTGCCCTGCCAGGTCCTCGGACCCTCCCCCAGTGCCCAGCCCAGCCCCGCCGCCTCCACGGTCCCCGTCCCCAATCCTAAGGCGTCCCCCGCCAGGTCCTCGGACCCTCCCCCTCTGCCCTGCCCTGCCCCGCCCCCTCCACGGTCCCCGTCCCCCTCTGCCGTGCCCTAACCTGGACCCTAAAGCGTCCCCGTTCCCTCACCCTCACCCTAGCCCACGCACTTACTTCCCCGAAGCCTTACGGTAACCCGTCCAGGAATCCGAACCCGTACGCTAACGACACTCCCCCGTCCCGGTTTTGCCAGGCTCGTGATTGATACTACTTGCCACATCGCAAAGCAACCATTTCTCACCACTCTTCTCTCTCATGGCCATTTAGGCAGGTATTCGGAGAAGTAGAGTGTGTTTGTTTGGGTGCGTGTGTTTGAATGCATGAAAAGGAGACCGAGAAGTCCCTTCGTGGGATTCAGATGGACTCCATGTAAGTCTGGTGTCCAGGAGCCAAGGTCCCGCCGTACCAAACGGCTGCTTGGCTGCTTCGGTGTGTGAGTGTAGGCCTGGGGCTCTTCGAAAAGGGATAGTGGGCCTAGAGTCCCTCAGGTGGCTCTCCTATGCTTGACTTCTCCTGTGAGTTCCTGACGTGGAGCCATTGATCAAGGCAATGCTTCCTTCCGACAGAGAGAGAATTCTGGAGTTCTCTCTCTTCCTCGAGGACCAGAAAATCAGAAAACCCTTTCTGTTTCTGTTTCCAACCAGATTCTGTGTGCAGAGTGCTCTGGGATCCAGCCTAGGACCTACCTGTACATAGAGAGAGATTCACGTCTGCACTGCTGCACAGGTAAGGGAAAGCGCCTCCTGCTTTCAGGCGAGCCCTCCGGGCATTAGGATACAGCTTGGACATTCCTTGTCTTCTGTAGCTTCCGTTGAAAGTGCCCTCTGGTCAAACACCTGGAAGAGAACACGAGGCCCAAAGTGTGTGTGTGTGTGTGATTGCAATGTGTTCTTTGCCTGTTCCGCAAAGGGCCGCCCCCCCCCCGCCCAAACCTTCCGCTAACCCCTCCTCTCATCCCATCCCGTACACTGACTGACTAACACGAAGCCGTCCCCTAACAAACAAACACGTCCCCTAACCCGTTGTCCTACCCTGAGCTCTACCCTCCACCCTACCCGAACCCGTAACCTAAAACGCAACGTAAGCCTAACCCACTGTCGGACCCTAAACTGGACCCTACACCATACCCGTTCCCTTACCCTAATCCGAATTCATACACTCACACTAGCACGTCCCCTGAAGCAAGCCTGATCCCGAACCCGTCCCCTACTACGTCCCCTAACTGGAACCCTCCCCTTCCCCTTCCCCGAACCCGTCCACTCACACTAACCCATCCCCTAACCCTTACCCTCACTTGGATCCGAATCTGTACCTTCAACCGTAACCCTCATACTAACCCACACACTAACAAACAAACACTACCCCGTAGCCTAAAACGTCCCCTCATCCTAACCCATTGTCGTCCCCGTTCCCTAACCCTACTCCGAACCCGTCCACTACCACGTCCCCTCATACGAATTCGTGCACTAACAGTACCCTACACCTAACACATTGTCGGACCCTAACCTGTCCCCTAAACCGAGCCCGATCCCTAAGCCTAACCCGTCCCCTAAGCCGAAAGCCTCCACTAACACTTACCCTCAGCGTAATCCGTTTGCGTACCCTAACGCTAACCCTAGTCCTGACCCTAACCACTAGACTTCATACTCCACCCAGACCCGAACCCGTCCCCTAGCCCAAATCCCTTGTTGGACCCTGAACCGTCCCTCTTCCCTCGTCCTCAGCAGAACCCTCAACCTTACGCTAACCCAGACACGAACACTCATCTGTACCCTCACACGTACCCATTCCCGTACCCGTACCCTAACGAGGACTCGAAGCCTAACTCGTTGTCGTGCCCGGACCTGTTCCTGAACCCTAAACCCACCCAAAAGCCCTTCCCCTAACTCGTACCGTACCCTCATCCTAATCTGTACACTAACCCGGACCCTAACCTGGACCCTGATCCTTGAACTACTCCTAACCTGGACCCTAACACTGACCCGTTGTCGTACCCGGACCTGGACCCGAAACCATATCTCTTCCCTAACCAGAGCCCTTCCCCGACCGTACACTCACCCTCACCCTCACCCTCACACTAAGCCTTCTCCGTAACCTGGACCGTAAGCCTGTCCCGTTGTCGTGCCCAGACCTGCCCCCGCCACGGTCCTCGGACCCTCCCCCAGTGTCCTGCCCTGCCCTGCCAGGTCCTCGGACCCTCCCCCTGTGCCCTGCCCTGCCCTGCCAGGTCCTCGGACCCTCCCCCTGTGCCCTGCCCTGCCCCGCCGCCTCCACGGTCCCCGTCCCCAATCCTAAGGCGTCCCCCGCCAGGTCCTCGGACCCTCCCCCTCTGCCCTGCCCTGCCCTGCCCCCTCCACGGTCCCGTCCCCCTCTGCCGTGCCCTAACCTGGACCCTAAAGCGTCCCCGTTCCCTCACCCTCACCCTAGCCCAACCATAACCCAACACTTCCCCGAAGCCTGACCTCACCCGTCCATAATCCTAACCCGTACGCTAACACTAACCCGCGCCGTCACAAGTACGCTTTCCCTAAGGCGTTGCCGTACCCTCCCTGGCCCTCAACTGTCCCCTTCCCCTAACCGAAAACTAGACGGAACCCTAACCCTAACCCTTCCCGAAGCCTGACCGTCACCCGTACTTAATCCTAACCCGTACGCTAACACTAACCCGCGCCTCACAGTACGCTCCCCTAAAGCGTTGCCGTACCCTCCCTGGACCCTAAACCGTCCCCGTCCCCTAACCCTAACCCTAGCCCGAACCCTAACCCTAACCCTTCCCCGAAGCCTGACCCTCACCCGTCCCCCTAAAGCGTTGCCGTACCCTCACCTGGACCCTAAACCGTCCCCGTCCCCTAATCCTAACCCTAGCCCAAACCAAATCCTAAAACTTCCGAAGCCTGACCCTCACCGTCCATAATCCTAACGTGTATGCTAACACTAACCCAAGCCGTCACACGTACGCTCCCCTAAAGCGTTGTCGTACCTCCCTGGACCTAAACCGTCCCCGTCCCCAACCCTAACCTAGCCCGAACCCTAACCCTAAAACTTCCCCGAAGCCTGACCCTCACCCTTCCCCTAATCCTAACCTGTACGCTAACACTAACCCGCGCCCTCACACGTCGCTCCCCTGAAGCGTTGTCGTATCTCCCTGGACCCTAAACCGTCCCCGTCCCTAACCCTAAACCTAGCCGAACTCTAACCTAAACTTCCCCGAAGCCTGACCCTCACCCGTCCCTAATCCTAACCCGACGCTAACATTAACACGCGCCCTCACACGTACACTCCCCGTAAAGCATTGCCGTACCCTCCCCTGGACCCTAAACCGTCCCTGTCCCCTACCCTAACCCTAGCCCGAACCCTAACCCTAACCCTTCCCCGAAGCCTGACCCTCACCCTTCCCGAAGCCTGACCCTCACCCGTCCCCTAATCCTAACCAGTACGCTAACACTAACCCGCGCCCTCACACGTCGCTCCCCCTAAAGCGTTGCGTACCCTGTGGACCCTAAACTGTCCCCCGTACCCTAACCCTAACCCTAGCCCGAACCCTAACCCTAACTCTTCCCTGAAGCCTGACCCTCAGCCGTCCCCTAATCCTAACCCGTAGGCTAACAGTGACCCGCGCCCTCACACGTACGCGCCTCCTAAGCGTTGCCGTACCTCCCCTGGACCCTAAACCGTCCCCTAACCCTAACCCGTACGCTAACACTAACCCGCGCCCGAACCCTACCCCTAACCCTTCCCCGAAGCCTGACTCTCACCCGTCCCCTAATCCTAACCCGTACGCTAACACTAACCCGCGCCCTACACGTACGCTCCCCCTAAAGCGTTGCCGTACCCTCACCTGGACCCTAAACAGTCCACGCCCCCTAACCCTAGCCCGAACCCAACCATAACACTTCCCCGAAGCCGACCCTCACCCGTCCCCTAATCATAACCCGTACGCTAATACTAACCAGCGTCCTCACACGTACGCTTCCCCTAATGCGTTGCCGTACCCTCCCATGGACCCTAAACCGTCCCCGTCCCCTAACCCTAGCCCGAACCCTAACCCTACCCTTCCCCAAAGCCTGACCTTCACCCGTCCCCTAATCCTAACCCGTACGCTAACACTAACCCGTGCCCTCACACGTACGCTCCCCTAAAGCATTGTCGTACCCTCACCTGGACCGTAACTTTCCTCATCACCAACCCTAACCCTAGCCCGAACCCTAACCCTAACCCTTCCCCGAAGCCTGACCCTCACCCGTCCCCTAATCCTAAACCGTACGCTAACACTAACCCCGCCATCACACGTACGCTCCCCCTAAAGCGTGCTGTACCCTCCCCTGGACCGTAAAACGTCCCCGTCCCTAACCCTAACCTAGCCCAACCCTAACCCAACCCTCCCCAAAACCTGACCTACCCGTCCCCTAATCCTAACCCGTACGCTAACACTAACCCGTGCCCTCACACTAAACCATTGTCTTACCCTAACCAACAAACTCACCCTAAACCATTGTCTTACCCTAACCTGTACCATAAACCGTCCCTGTCCCTAACCCTAACCCTATCCCTTACCTGAAGCCTTACCCTAACCCGTCCCCTAATCCTAACCCATACGCTGACACTAACCGTGCCCTCACACTTACGCTCACATATACATTGTCGTACCCTAACCTGTACCCTAAATCGTCCCCTAACCCTAACCTTAACCCTACCCGAAGCCTTACCCTACCCCTCTCTAATCCTAACCTGTACGCTAACACTAACGCATGCTCTCACGTATGCTCACCCTAAACCGTTGTCGTACCCTAACCTGTACCCTATACCGTCCCCGTCCCTTAACCCTAACCCTAACCCTTACCCGAAGGTTACTCTAACCCGTCACCTAATCCTAGCCCATACGCTAACACTACCCATACCCTAACACGTACGCTCATCCTAAACCATTGTCGCACCTTATCCTGTACCCTAAACTGTCCCTCTCCCCTAACCCTAAACCTTACCGAAGCCTTACCCTAAATCGTCCCCTATTCCTAACCCGTACGCTAACACTAAATCTTACCCTTACATGTACGCTATCCCTAAACCATTGTCGTACCCTAACCTGTACCCTAAACCATCCCCGTTCCTAACCGTAACCCACCCGAAGCATACCCTAACACTTACCCTAATCCTAAACGGTACACTAACACTGACCTGTACCCTAACACTTCGCTCACCCTAAACCATGTCGCATCCTAAACCATACCCGTCCCTAACCCTAACCTTAACCTAACCCTAACCCACTTATAGCACTATAGCTCAGGAAAATTAAAATAACAAGAAACAACCACCGCAAAGTTTAGGGCTGCTCTGTTTACAAGAGCCTCGACTACGGTACAATTAAATATCCTTGAAAGAGGAAATGGATAAAGAAGGTTTCGTACTTACGTACAATGGAATATCACAACAATGAAATCAATGTCATCAGGCCCGTACAAGCATAATGAATGGATTTAGGTACGATGATTCAAAGGAAATAAGTCACACAGAAAAGAAACTTATCATAAGATATCACTTATAGAGGGAATGTAAACTTGGCTACACATGAACTGAATTACAAAACAGAACAGAGTCTCACATTTAGAAAACAAACTTATGCTTTCTTAAGGGGAATGGTGAGTTGGGGTGCTGCGTAAAACCAGAGATTGAAATTAGCACAGATACTATTCCATAAGCCAAATATATAATAGACAAGACCTACTCCTTGCTCAACGAATAGACTCAACACCACCTATTCACCGCAGAGGAATATATCTGACAATAAGAATATTAAAACATATGTATCTATATGTCTCCGTAAGAGAATCAAGTGTGTAGAGCAGTATACACAGCGTTGAAAAATCAACTAAACCCCATTATTAAAATAAATTTCAAAAACAAAGACAGTGAAGGAGAGAAAGTTCTTAAATAATTCGTTCAGGGCTTGTGATGAAACTTGGATTTACCACATCTACACCCACAGCTGGGTGAGACATAAGGCAGGACATTTGGGGCTGAGAGGATTGGTGAGGTTTGGTGAGCAAATGCAGACCCTTTGAAGTAATACTGTATGCTACCCATTCCCTGGGTCCCAACTCTCCTGGTTTAAGGGATTCTTCCTACAGCTAAAACATGCATGGGAACCCAGAGGATTGTACACCATGTGATCGGGCAACGTTTCTAAAACCCATCTCATTTTTTGTCCCCTGGTACACGGGTTCGCCATTCAGACGCTTTACTAAAAATCTCCCCACGTGGAGAGTCAGTGCCTTAAAACTCCTGTTTGGCACAGTTAGCAATTTCTGCGGAGGTTGAACGGGAATAGGGAGAACCAATGAGAGACTAGCTGTAGGTGTTTGGACGGTCACATTTCACTCTAATTTCCCACCACGAAGAGGAATTAACAAAGGCTCAGCGTGCCGTGATGAAACAAGATTAGGGCCTGAAGCAATCCTGCAGTTCTGCGGCCAGCCCACAAGAAAGCAAGTGAAGAAAGGACCTCAGGGGCACTGTAATTCATAAACCTGCAGAGTTATAAATGACAGCTATCGTCCAAAAATATATTGAGGTAAGGCTGCGAAGAGGACTTGAAAGCATGGCACAATTGCAGGAAATATATTTCAGGAGGTAGATGGAAACTGCATTTAAAGCATATGAAAAGCGGCAGAACTTTGACAATGATGCACTTGGCCAAAAAGGGCGTATGTGTTTTTTTCCTGAATACATGCAGGAAAAAACGCATACACTCTTTTTGTACAAATAAGCAAGCCTGCAACGGAGATCTGCACTACAATGAAGTCTCACTTCCACCCGGTCAAAAGGGCCATCTGAAAAAAGTGTAAAATCCAGAAAGGCAGGACAGGCCATGGAGAACTGGGAGCCTTGTTATGCTGATGGGCGGGATGTAAATTGCCAACAACCACTCGGGAGAAGTGTATGGTGTTTCCTGAAACCTCTAAAAAACAAAGCTAACAGAACCTAGGTGGCACTTCCACTTATGGTCCTATAGCTTAGGGAAAATTAAAATCAAACAGACACAGCCACCCCAAAGTTTAGGGCTGCTGTGTTTACAAGAACCTCGACTACAGTACAATTTAAATATCCCAGAAAGAGGAAAATGGATAAAGAAGTTGTGGTACTTATGTACAATGGAATATCACTCAGCAATGAAATCATATCATCAGGCCCGTAGGAGCATAATGAGTGGATTTAGGTACGATGATTCTAAGGAAATAAGTCACACAGATAAAGAAACTTATCATAAGATATCACTTATAGAGGGAATGTAAACTTGGCTACACATGAACTGAATTACAAAACAGAACAGAGTCTCACATTTAGAAAACAAACATGTTGCTTAAGGGGAAAGGGTAGTTGCCGGTGCTGCATAAATTCCAGAGATTGAAATGAGCACAGATACCGTTCCATAAGCCAAATATGTAATAGACAAGACCTACTCCTTGCTCAGCGAAGTGGACTCTACACCCCCTATTCACTGCAGAGGAATATAGCTGACTAGTAAGGAATCTTAAAATCTATGTATTTATATGTCTCCGTAAGATAATCAAGTGTGTGTACAGACGCATAAACACAGCAGTGAAAATTAGCTCAACCCCATTATAAAAATAAACTTCAAAAACAAAACGAAAGACAGTGAAAGAGAGAGAAATTCTTAAATAATTCGTTCAGGCTTGTGATGAAAACCTGGATTTACCACATCTACACCCACAGCTCGGTGAGACATAAGGCTGGACACTTGGGCTGAGAGAATTGGTGAGGTTCGGTGAGCAAAATGCAGACCCTTTGAAGTAGTACTGCGTGCTACCCATTCCATGGGTCCCAACTCTCCAGGTTTAAGGGATTCTTCCTACAGCTAAAACATGCGTGGGAAACCCAGAGGATGGTCCACAGTGTGATCGGGCAAGGTTTCTAAAACGCATCTCATTATTCGTCCTCTGGTACTCGGGTTCGCCATTGCAGACGCTTTACTAACAATCTCCCCACTTGGAGAGTCAGTGCTTGTAACCTCCTGTTTGGCACATCGTTTGGCAGCGATGCACTTGGCCAAAAAGGGCGTATGCCTTTTTTCCTGAGTATATTCAGGATAAAATGCATACACACTTTTTGGCCAACCAAGCAAGCGGGAAATTCAAATCTGCACTACAAAGAAGTCTCATCCTAACACGTACCCTAACCCTATCCCGCTACCGTACCCTAACCTGTACCTGAGACCGTACCCGTTCCCTAACCCTAACCCTTACCCTAAGCTGTACACGAACACTAACCCGTACGCTAACATGTACCCTAACAGTAACACATAGCCATACACTAAACTTTATCCTAACCCTACCCCGTATCCTAACCCTTTCCCTAAACCGTACCATAACCCGTATCCTAATCCTAACCCATCCCCTAACACTAACCCATAACCTAACCCGTACCCTAATCCTAACCCATACACTAACACGTACCTTAACCTTAACCCGTTGTCATACCCTAACCTGCAACCTAATCCGTACCCATTCCCTAACCCTAACCCTTACACTATCCTGTACCATAATCCTAACCTGTACACTAACACTAACCATACCCTAACACTTACCCTACTCCTAACCCGTGGTCATACCCTAAACTGTACCCCAAACCATACCCGTCCCCTAACCCTAACCCTAAACCTTACCCTAAACCGTACCCTAATCCTAACCCGTACACTAACACTAAACTGTACCCTAACACGTACCCTAACCCTAACCCTTTGTTGTTCCCTATCCTGTACCCTAAACTGTATCCCTTCCTTAACACTAAACCTAACCCTAACCCGTACCTAACACTAACCCATACACTAAACCTAACCATAACCCTGAACGTAAACCGTACCTGAATCCTAACCCATACCCTAACACTAACCCATACCTTAACCCGTACCCTAACACTAAACCATAGCCATACCCTAAACTGTACCCTAACACTAACCCATACCATAACCATAACCCTAAACCATACTCTAAGCCGTACAATAATCCTAACCCGTACCCTAACCCTAAACCTTACCCTAAACCCTAATCCTTACCCCTAGCTTAATTTGTTTTTTTGTATTTAAAAAAAATATTTTCTTGGGTTAAAACAAACTAGCAGAACAACAAAATAGAGGGCTTCGCTGGTGGTGCGGTGGTTAGAATCTGCCTGCTAATGCAGGGGACACAGGTTCGAGCCCTGGTCTGGGAGGATCCCACATGCCATGGAGCAGCTAGGCCCATAAGCCACAACCAGTGAGCCCTCGCATCTGGAGCCTGGGCTCTGCAACAAGAGAGGCCGCAATAGTGAGAGGCCCGCACACCGAGATCAAGAGTGGCCCCCCACTTGCCACAACTAGAGAAAGCCCTCACACGGAAACTCAGACCCAAACACAACAAAATAAATAAATAAATAATAAACTCCTACCCCCCCCCAAAAAAAAAGAACAACAAAATAAAACAGAAAGTAACCTGAGTGTCCCTCAAAAAGCTAAGTCTGAAATAGTTGGTACTTCTGTTCTATGGACTGTTATGTAGCCTATAAAAAGTGTGAGAGCTAAATCTGTTTTTTCTACAGTGAGAAGCATGATATTCCAGATGTATAGAACACCTGGATAAAATGAGAAATCTACACATTATGCTGGTCGTTTCAGTAAATGGGAAAGGATTGCAAGTGGTAAAATATTATCTTTTCCTTTAATTTTTTAAATTTCACTTGTTACAAGAACTTCAATTATAATTGTACTTTAAAAAAGTAACAATGGAAATTTAAAAGAAAAAATATATATTGTGTGTTCAGTTACGTTTCATAGAATTATGAAATGCTCCACCCTCTGGCCATTACCTGAAAAAACAGCTTTAAAACCTATGCTAATTGTCACTTCATATGAACAAGTCCTGCAGGGCTGTAAAGGGAAACCTGCCTTCATCATGTCTTGTGGGAGGTAAAGGCCAAGTATTTCAAATGTGGCACATATTTCAAGAAAACCATTTGAAGAACTAAGCTGTAATAACCGTTGAAAAAATAAAAGGACATGCCTGAAAGCTCAATTTCAAAGAATTATGAGACACATGCAAATCCAACCACACAGAGGTATCAGCTCACACCATTCAGAATAACCATCAGGAAAGAAACTACAAACGATCAATGCTGAAGAGGTTGTGGAGAAATGCATACCCCTTAATTTGAAGTGGGACGTAACCTGGTAAGAGTCACTAATGGAACAGGGTGGAGGTGCCTTTAAAAGGTAATATTGAGCTACTATATGATCCAGCAGGCCCACTCCTGGGCCTATAACATAAGAAGACAGAATTGGAAAGACACAGGCAGGCAAATCTGCACTGCAGCAGTATTACAATAGCCAAGACATGGAAGCAACCAAAAGTCCATCAACAGATGAGTGGACAAAGAGGAACTGTTACATGTAGAGATGGAATATTAGCTCGGGAAAAAAATGAAACAATGCCATTTGCAACACCATAGATGAGTCTAGAGGTAACCATGCAACTTGTAGTAAGTGAGAAAGCGAAAGACACCTAATGTATATCACTTATAGGTGTTACCTGAAAATTGATAACAATGAAGATATTTCCACAGAGAAAGGCAATCACAGATTCATTGAACAAACGTATGGTTCCCCAAATCGAAAGGTGTGAGGATTGGATACATTACGATATTGGGGTTAACATAGATATAGAAACACTTGTGAAATATATAATCACCAAAGACCTACGGAATACCAAGAGAAGACTACTCAACATTGTGTCATAACCTACCTGGGAAAAGGTTCCGAAGAAGAATAGATATATGTATGTGTGTGAAAGAACCACATCTTGCACACCTAGAACAAAAAAAAAAAAACATTGTAATCAAATTTGCTGCGATAAAAAATAAAAATTAAATTAAAAATATGAACAAGAAATAATGAGACATAAACTGAAAGGAATTTTTCCTGGCACCTCCCATTCTAATTTTCAACCTAGAACAGGACTTCCATTAAGGCTCTGTTGCCCTGGTAACCAGATTTGGTAAAGGAGAAATGCTGCCGCCTTGTGACTGTTTCACACAACAGCAGCTTTAAACCAAGAGGTAATGGTCACTTAATATTCAAAATATGTGCAGCACTGTAAAGGACACCGGGCCTCAAAATGTCCTGGGGTCGTAATCGACCAGAAAAATTCAAAAGACGTCAACATTTCAAGAAGACAATGTCAAGAGGCATATTTTACGCACATTTTGTCTTTTCTTTTTTTCTCTTTAAAATAAAAGGGAATTGAAAAATGTGCAACATCAGCAATGAATAAAGCCATGCAAATCCAATTACAGAAATTTTCACCTCACAGCCGTCAGAATGTTCTTCAGCAAAAAGTCTACAAAGAATAAATGCTGAAGGGGTTTCAGAGAACTGTGTACCCTCCAGCTGCTGGGGGGGATGTAAACTGGTAACAGCCAGTAGTGAGAACATAATGGAGGTGCGTTTAAGGGTAAAAATTGAGCTACCATGTGATCTGGTAGGTCCTTTGATGTGACTATCACCTGAGCAGAGCAGAATGGAAAAGACACAGGCTGCAATCCTGC
This sequence comes from Tursiops truncatus, assembly GCF_011762595.2. Classification (NCBI taxonomy): domain Eukaryota; kingdom Metazoa; phylum Chordata; class Mammalia; order Artiodactyla; family Delphinidae; genus Tursiops; species Tursiops truncatus. The sequence goes on along the minus strand of NW_022983221.1, from coordinate 22,642 downwards.
ACTGCAGGAATATTTAACATAGCCAAGACTTGGAAGAAACAAAAGGTCCATCAACAGAAAAATGCACAAAGAGGAAGTGGTCCATGTAAACAATGGAATATAAGCCATGGAAAACTAATGAAACAGTGCCGTTTGCACCACCATATAAGGACCTAGAGATAATCACTTCAAATTAAAGAAAGAAAGTGAAAGACAGATATCCTATGACATCACTTCTAGGTGTTACCTAAAAGTTGATACTCATGAACTTATTTCCAAGAGAAGGAAAAGCATGGATTAAGAAAAAAAAATTATGTTTAACCAATGGAAAAGTGTAAGAAATGTGTGAATTAGGATATGAGGGTTAACAGACATGTACTAATACATATGAAATATATAATCACAAAATACCTATGGAATACCAAGAGAGGTCTAGGCCAACACTCTGTAATAACCTACATGGTAAAGAATGCAAAGATAAATGAACAGATACATTGATATAATGAACCAGATTCTGTACACCTAGGAGAAACAAAATATTTTTATCAAGTTTGCTCTGATAATTAATAAAAATTAAATTTATAAAACAAACAAGAAGTAAGGAGATATAAGCTCTTGGGGATGTGCTCTGGCACATTCCACTCTAATTTGCAGCCTACTAACACGATTTCCAGGAAGGCTCTGCTGCCCAAAAACCCAGAGTTGGAAATGTAGAAATTCTGCTGCCTTGTGGCCGTTTTCCGCAAGAGCGGCGTTAAGCCCACAGCTAATGTTCTCTTAACATTCACAAGGACTCAGGGCTGCAAAGGACACCTGCCCTAAACAACTGTGCTGAGGTAGGGAATGGACAATAAAATTCAAAACTGGCAAATTTTTCAAGACGATAGTATGAAGAGGTAAGTTTGACTCACTCTCTTGTTTAAAAAAAGGAAAATGGGTGAAAGCTCAACCTCAGGAATTATTAGACTCATGCAAATCTAATGTACAAAAAGGTTTCAACTCACACCAGTCGACTGACCATCAGCAAAAGGTCTACAAACAATAAATTCTGAAGGGGTTTTAGAGAACTGTGTACCCTCTAGCTGCTGGTGAGATGTAACGTGGTAAGAGCCAATAATGAGAACAGAAAGGAGCTACGATTAAAAGTAAAAGTTGAGGTACCATTCGATGCAGCAGTCACACCACTGGGCCTCTCACCTGAGAAGACCAGAATCGAGAAGACGCGGGCTGCAAAAGCTGCACTGCAGCCTTATTCACAATAGCCAAGACAGTGAAGCCACCAAAATGTCCATCAACAGATGTATGGATGAAGAAGAAGTGGTCCACGTTCACAATAGAATATTAGCCATGGAAACAATGAAACACTGCTATTTGAGGTGCCATAGATGAGCTTGGAGATAATCACAGAATATGAGGTAAGTCAGAAAGCAAAAGACCTATATCCTATGATATCACTTATAGGCGTTATCTCATAACTAACACAAATGAACATATTTCCACAGAGAAAGACACTCACAGACTTAGAAATTAAGTATGCTTATCTAAAAGGAAAGGTGGGCAGAATGGATAAATTAAGATTAACGTTACCATACGTATACAAATACATATAATAAACATATATCAAAAAGACGGACCATATAGCAAGGGAGGTCTACGGAACACTGTAATATTTTACATGGGAAGAGGATCTGAACATGAATAGACATATATATTGTACAAATGAACCAGATTGTGTACATCTGGACAAACAATATCTAATCATTACCCCGATTAAATAAATTTTAAAAACCAAGATGTAATGAGACATAAACTTATGGGCGTTCCTCCTGGCACATTCCATTCTAACTTAAAACCTAGGACCACGACTTCCAGAAAGGCTCTGCTGCCCTAGTACCCAGATTTGGGAAGGACAAATGCTGCCTCCTTGTGGCCGTTTCCCACAACAGCAGCTTTAAACCCAGTGCTAATGGTCACTAAATATTCACCAAACTTGCAGTTCTGTAATGACATCTGCCCTCCAAAAAAATCCTGGGGTCGAATATCCACCAAAAATTCAAAAGAGGGCAACCTTCCAAGAAGACAGCTTCAAGAGATAGATTGTACTCACACTTGATTTTTAACAGAAAGGAAAAAGGCGTGGAAAATGATGAATTTTAGGAATTTTTTAAAGTCATGCAAACCCAAATTACAAAAACCTATCAGGTCACAGCAGTCAGATTGGCCATTAGCAAAAATGCTGCAAACTATAAATGCTGAAGGGATTGTGGAGAAGTTCGTACCCTCGGCTCTAAGGGAGACATGGTAAGAGCCACTAATGAAACACAATGGAGGTGCTTTGAAAAGGTAAACATTGAGCTACTAGTCAATCAGTCATACCCACTGCTGGGACTATCACCTGAGAAAATGAGAATCAAAAAGTCACAAGCTGGCAATCTTGCACTCCAGCAATATTTAATATAGCCAACACTTGGAAGCAATGAAAATGTCCCTCAACAGAGCAATGCACCAAGAAGTGGTCCATATACAAAATGGAATATTATTCCGATAAAATATAAATTAAATTAAAAAAACAAACAAAAGTAAGGAGACATCAGCCTTTGGGGGTTTATCCGGGCACATTCCACTCTAATTTATAACCGAGGAAGACCACCGGCCGGAAGCTCTGTTTCCCTAGTACCAGCATGGGGAACAAAGAAAGGCTGCCGCAATCTGGCCGTTACCTGCAAAAGCAGCTTTAAAGCCTGTGCTAATGGTCACTTCATGTGAACAAGTACTGCAGGGCTGTAAATGAAACCTGCCCTCAAAATGTTTTGAGGGAGGTAATGGCCAATAAATTTCAAAATGTAACACATACTTTAGAAAACACTTTGAAGAGCTAAGCTGTAATCACAGTTTGAAAAATAAAAAGGACATGACTTAAAGCTCAATTTCAAAGGATTATGAGTCATATGCAAATTCAACCACAAAGAGGTATCAGCTCACACCAGTCAGAATATCCATCAGCAAGAAAACTACAAACAATAAATGCTGAAGCCATAAAAAGAAACGAAATTGAGCTATTTGTAATGAGGTGGATAGACCTAGAGTCTGTCATACACAGTGAAGTAAGTCAGAAAGAGAGAGACAAATACCGTATGCTAACACATATACCTGGAATTTAAGGGAAAAAAAATGTCATGAAGAACCTAGGGGTAAAACAGGAATAAAGACAGAGATCTACTAGAGAATGGACTTGAGGATATGGGGAGGGGGAAGGGTAAGCTGTGACAAAGGGAGAGAGAGGCATGGACATATATACACTACCAAACGTAAGGTAGATAGCTAGTGGGAAGCAGCAGCATGGCACAGGGAGATCAGCTCGGTGCTTTGTGACCGCCTGGAGGGGAGGGAGAGTGGGAGGGAGGGAGACGCAAGAGGGAAGTGATATGGGAACATATGTATATGCATAACTGATTCATTTTGTTGTAAAGCACAAGCTAGCACACCATTGTAAAGCAATTATACTTCAATAAAGATATTAAAAATAAATAAATAAATGCTGAAGGTGTTGTGGAGAAATGTATACCCTCAACTTTAAGTGGGATGTAACCTGGAAAGAGCCAATAATGAGCACAGAATCGTGGTGCATTTAAACGGTAAACCCCGAGATACCATATGATACAGGATGCCCACTCCTGGGCCTATAACATAAGAAGACAGAATTGGAAAGACACAGGCAGGCAAATGTGCAGTGCAGCAGTATTACAATAGCCAAGACATGGAGGCAACCAAAAAGTCCATCAACAGGTGAGTGGACAAAGAAGAACTGGTACATGTACAGATGGAATATTATCTAGGGAAAAAATGAAACAATGCCATTTGCAGCACCGTAGATGATTCTAGAGGTAATCAGGCAAATTGTACTAAGTCAGACAGCAAAAGACACATATCCTATAATATCACTTATAGGTGTTAGCTAAAAATTGATACCAATGAAGATATTTCCACAGAGAAAGACAATCACAGATTCATTAAACAAAGTTATGGTTCACCAAATGGAAAGGTGTGAGGACTGGATACATTAGGATATTGGGGTTAACATAGATATAGAAACACATGTGAAATATATAATCACCAAAGACCTACGGAATACCAAGAGAAGACTACTCAACATTGTGTCACAAGCTACATGAGAAAACGATCTGAAGAAGTATAGATACATGTATATGTGTAAAAGAACCACATCTTACACACCTAGAACAAACAAAATATTTTAATCAAATTTGCTCTGATAAAAAATAAACATTAAGAAAAGAACAAGAAAAAAAAGAGAGAAAAAAAGGGAAAAAAAAGAACGAGAAGTAATGAGACATACACTTAAGGGGCTTTTTGCTGGCACATTGCATTCTAATTTACAACCAGAACACGACTTCCATTAAAGCTCTGTCATCACTAATAAAGCAGCTTTATAAGCAATGTTGAAGGTAGCTTAAAAGAATTCTCACTAATTATTGACAGTAACAAGAAAACAAACAAAAGTAAAAATCTCACGGCAAAAAGTATACATAGAGTAAGGGTAGTAGATCAAACACTTATTAAACTTCTGTAAAGAATAAAAGACAACAGTAGTAATTTTTTTTAAAGAGAGGGGTCAAATAAATCAGAACTGAAAGAGATGATGTTACAAGAGCCACCACAGAAATACAAAGTATCCTAAGATACACACAGGGTAACTCAGGGCTCAGACTGGACAGAGCCCACTCTCCATTCCCCTGTACATGACTTACAGGAGCCTCAGGAACTGAGGAGGGGGTCCTTGAGGAGAGGCACAAGATAGAAGATGTTAGGCATTAACATGACTGCATTCATTTTAAACGTGCCTGAACTACATTCACATGAGATGATTTTGTCCTGTTTGTACATCAGCACCTCTAGTCGGAACTGCAGATCTTTGGTTTCACCACCTCTATGACAGCATTAGCTTCACCTGCTGTGGACCGTCTCCTATAGGATTTCTAGAACCACAAAACATCAAAGCTTCACAGGACCCAGAGTCTGTGCGACTCCACTCAGAGTCTCAACTGCATTCAGAGACTCAGAGTCTCAACAGAGACTCCACTCTTGGAGGACACACACAAAGTAGTGTGCACATCAGGACCCAGGGGAAGAAGCAGTCACCCCATAGGTGAATGATCATACCTAGCTGCTAGTTTTAGAGGGTCTCCTGCAGAGGTGGGGTGTGGCTGCGGCTCACCATGGGGACAACGACACTGACAGCATAAGTTCTGGGAAATACTCCTTGGCGTGAACTCTCCCAGAGTCCACCATTAGCCCCACCAAGAGCAAGGTAGGCTCCAGTGCTGGGTCGCCTCAGTCCAAACAACCAACAGGGAGGGAACCCAGCCCCATGCATCAGCAGACAAGTGGATTACACTTTTTATTAAACTTTTATTTAATCCACAGACAAGCAGATTAAAGCTCTGCCCACCAGAACAACACCCAGCTCTACCCACCACCAGTCCCTCACATAAGGAAGCTTGCACAAGCCTCTCAGATAGACTCAATCACTGGAGGGCAGACAGCAGAAGCAAGAAGAACTATAATTCTGCAGCCTGTGGAAGGAAAACCACATTCACAGAAAGATAGAGAAAATGAAAAGGCAGAGGACTTTATACCAGATCAAGGAACAAGATAAATCCTCAGAAAAACAACGAAATGAAGTGGGGATAGGTAACCTTCCAGTAAAAGAATTCAGAATAATGACAGTGAAGATGATCCAAGACCTTAGAAAAATAATGGAGGCAAAGATCGAGAAGATGCAAGAAATGCTTAACAAAGACCTAGAAGAATTAAGGAACAAACACCTAGAAGAATTAAAGAACAAACAAACAGAGATGAACAATACAATAACTGAAATGAAAAATACACTAGAAGGAATCAGTAGCAGAATAACTGTGACAGAAGAACGGATAAGTGACCTGGAAGACAGAAAGGTGGAAATCACTGCCATGGAACAAAATAAAGAAAAAGAATGAAAATAAATGAAGACAACCTAAGAGACTTCTGGGACAACATTAAATGCAACAACATTCGCATTATAGGGGTCCCAGATGGAGAACAGAGAGAGAAAGGACTCGAGAAAATATCTGAAGAGATTATAGTTGAAAACTTCCCTAGCATGGGAAAAGAAATAGCCACCGAAGTCCATGAAGCGCAGAGAGTCCCAGGCAGGATAAACCAAAGGAGAAAAATGCCGAGACACACAGTAATCAAATTGAAAAAATTAAAGGCAAAGAAAAATTATTGAAAGCAACAAGGGAAAAATGACAACATACAACGGAATTCCCATAAGGTTAACAGCTGATTTCTCAGCAGAAAATCTACAAGCCAGAAGGGAGTGGCATGATAAATTTAACGTGATGAAAGGGAAGAACCTACCACCAAGAGTACTCCACCCAGCAAGTATCTCATTCAGATTTGATGGAGAAATCAAAAGCTTTACAGACAAGCAAAAGCTAAGAGAATTCAGCACCACCAAACCAGCTCTACAACAAATGCTAAAGGAACTTCTCTAAGTGGGAAACACAAGAGAAGAAAAGGACCCACTAAGACAAACCCATAACAATTAAGAAAATAATAATAGGAACATACATATTGATAATTACCTTAAACGTGAATGGATTAAATGCTCCAACCAAATGACACAGGCTCACTGAATGGATACAAAAACAAGATCCATATATATGCTGTCTACAAGAGACCCATTTCAGACCTAGGGACACATACAGACTGAAAGTGAGAGGATGGAAAAATATATTCCATGCAAATGAAAATCAAAAGAAAGCTGGAGTAGCAATACTCATATCAGATAAAATAGATTTTAAAATAAAGAATGTTACAAGAGACAAGGAAGGACACTACATAATGATCAAGAGATCAATCCAAGATATAACAATTATAAATATATATGTACCCAACACAGGAACACCTCAATACATAAGGCAACTGCTAACAGCTATAAAAGAGGAAATCAACAGTAACACAATAATAGCAAGGGACTTTAACACCTCACTTACACCAATGGAGATCATCCAGACAGAAAATTAATAAGGAAACACAAGCTTTAAATGACACAATAGACCAGATAGATTTAATGGATATTTATAGGACATTCCATCCAAAAACAGCAGACTACAAGTTCTTCTCAATGGCACACGGAACATTCTCCGGGATAGATCACATCTTGGGTCACAAATAAAGCCTCAGTAAATTTAAGAAAACTGAAAGCATATCAAGCAGCTGTTCCGACCACAATGCTATGAGATTAGAAATCAATTACAGGGAAAATAACGTAAAAAACAAACACATGGAGGCTAAACAATACATTTCTAAATAACCAAGAGATCACTGAGGAAATCAAAGAGGAAATCAAAAAATACCTAGAGACAAATGACAACAAAAACACGATGATCCAAAACCTATGGGATGCAGCAAAAACAGTTCTAAGAGGGAAGTTTATAGCAATAAAAGCCTACCTCAAGAAACCAGAAAAATCTCAAATAAACAACCTAACCCTACACCTAAAGGAACTAGAGAATGAAGAACAAAACCCAAAGTTAATAGAAGGAAAGAAATCATAAAGATCAGAGCAGAAATAAATGAAATAAAAACAATAGCAAAGATCAATAAAACTAAAAGCTGGTTCTTTGAGAAGATAAACAAAAATGATAAACCTTTAGCCAGACTCAAGTAAAAGAGGGAGAGGACTCAAATCAATAAAATTAGAAATGAAACAGGAGAAGTTGTAACAGACACCACAGAAATACAAAGCATCCTAAGAGACCCTACAAGCAACTCTATGCCAATAAAATGGACAACCTGGAAGAAATGGACAAATTCTTAGAAAGGTATAACCTTCCAAGACTGAACCGGGAAGAAATAGAAAATATGAACAGACCAATCACAAGTAATGAAATTGAAAGTGTGATTAAAAATCTTCCAACAAACAAAAGTCCAGAACGAGATGGCATCAGAGGTGAATTCTATCAAACATTTGACAAGAGCTAACACCCAATCTTCTCAAACTCTTCAGAACTTTTCAGGGGAAGGAACACTCCCAAACTCATTATATGAGGCCACAATCACCCTGATACCAAAACCAGACAAAGATACTACAGAAAAAGAAAATTAGAGACCAATATCACTGATTAATATAGATGTAAAAATCCTCAACAAAATACTAGGAAACAGAATTAAACAACACATTAAAAGGATCATGCACCATGATCAGGTGGGGTTTATCCCAGGGATGCAAGAATTCTTCAATATACACAAATCAATCAATGTGATACACCATATTAACAAATTGTAGAATAAAAATATGATCATCCCAATAGATGCAGGAAAAGCTTTTGACAAAATTCAACACCAATTTATGACTAAAAGTCTCCAAAAAGTGGGCATAGAGGGAATCTACCTCAACATAATAAAGGCAGTATATGACAAACCCACAGCAAACATCATTCTCAATAGTGAAAAACTAAAAGCATTTCCTCTAAGATCAGGAACAAGACAAGGATGTCCACTCTCACCACTATTACTCAACATAGTTTTTGGAAGTCCTAGACACAGTAATCAGAGAAGAAAAAGAAATAAAAGGAATACAAATTGGAAAAGAAGTAAAATTGTCACTGTTTGCAAATGACACGATACTACACATAGTGAATCCTAAAGATGCCACCAGAAAACTACCAGAGCTAATCAATGAATTTGGTAAAGTTGCAGGATACAAAATTAATGCACAGAAATCTCTTGCATTCCTATACACTAACAATGAAAGATCAGAAAGAGAAATTAAGGAAACAATCTCATTCACCATTGCAACAAAAAGAATAAAATATGGAGGAATGAACCTACATAAGGAGGTAAAAGACCTGTACTCAGAAAACTATAAGACACTGCTGAAAGAAATCAAAGATGATATAAACATATGGAGGTATAAACCATGTTCTTGGATTAGAAGAATCAATATTGTGAAAATGACTATAGTACCCAAAGCAAGCTACAGATTCAATGCAATCCCTATCAAATACCACTGGCATTTTCTACAGAACTAGAACAAAAAAAATCTTAAAATTTGTATGGAGACACAAAAGACCCCGAATAGCCAAAGCAGTCTTGAGGGAAATTAAAAGAGCTGGAGGAATCAGACTTCCTAACTTCAGACTATACTACAAAGCTACATTAATCAAGACTATACGGTACTGGCACAAAAACAGAAATATAGATCAATTGAACAAGATAGAAAGCCCAGAGATAAACCTACGTACCTATGGCTAACTCATCTATGACAAAGGAGGCAAAGATATACAATGAAGAAAAGACAGTCTCTTCAGTAAGTGGTGCTGGGAAAACTGGACAACTACACGTGAAAGAATGAAATTAGAACACTCCATAACACCATACACAAAAATAAACTCAAAATGAATTAGAGATCTAAATGTTAGACCAGACACTATAAAATTATTAGAGGAAAACATAGGCAGAACACTCTATGACATAAATCACAGCAAGATCCTTTTTGACCCACCTCCTAGAGAAGTGGAAATAAAAACAAAAATAAACAAATGGGACCTAATGAAACTTCAAAGATTTTGCACAGCGAAGGAAAACATAAACAAGACGAAAATACAACCCTCAGAATGGGAGAAAATGTTTTCAAATGAAGCAAATGACAAAAGATTAATCTCCAAAATTTACAAGCAGCTCGTGTAGCTCAATATCACAAAAACAAACAACACAATCCAAAAATGGGCAGAAGACCTAAATAGACATTTCTCCAAAGGAGATATACAGATTGCCAATAAACACATGAAGGGATGCTGAACATCACTAATCATTAGAGAAATGCAAATCAAAACTACAGTGAGGTATCAACTCCCAGCAGTCAGAATGGCAATCATCAAAAAATCTACAAACAATAAATGCTGGAGAGGCATTTACTGGAGAAAAGGGAACGTTCTTGCACTGTTGCTGGGAATGTAAATTGCTATACCCACTAGGGATAACAGTATAGAGGTTCCTGAAAAAACTAAAAATAGAAGTACCACACGACCCAGCAATCCAACTACTGGGCATTTGCCCTGAGAAAACCATAATTCAAAAAGAGTTATATACAACAATGTTCATTGCAGTTCTACTTACAATAGCCAGGACATGGAAGCAACCTAAGTGTCCATCGACAGATAAATGGATAAAGAATATCTGGCACATATATAAATGGAATATTACTCAGCCATAAAAAGAAACAAAACTGAGTTATTTGTAGTGAGGGGGATGGACTTAGAGTCTGTCCTACACAGTGAAGTAAGTCAGAAAGAGAAAAATAAATACCGTGTACTAACAGAGATATATGGAATCTAAAGAAAAAAGTTTATGAAGAACCTAGGGGCAGGACAGGATTAAGGACACAGACATAGAGAAAGGACTTGAGGACACGGGGAGGTGGAAGGGTAAGCTGGGACGAAGTGAGAGAGTGCCATGGACATATATACATTACCAAATGTAACATCGATAGCTACTGGGAAGTAGCCACATAGCACAGGGAGATCAGCTCGGTGCTTTGCGACCACCTAAAGGGGTGGGATGTGGAGGGTGGGAGGGAGATGTAAGAGGGAGGGGATATGGTGATATATGTATATGTATAATTGATTCACTTTGTTATACAGCAGAAACTAACACTCCATTGTAAAGCAATTATACTCCAATAAAGGTGTAAAAGGAAAATAAAAAAGAAAGAAGCCCAGAGATAAACCTACACACCTATGGTCAACTAATCTATGACAAAGTAGGCAAGACTATACAATGGAGAAAAGACAGTGTCTTCAATCAGTGGTGCTGGGAAAAATGGACAGCTACATGTAAAAGAATGAAATTAGAACACCCCCTAACACCATACACAAAAATAAATTCAAAATGGATTAGAGACCTTAATGTAAGACCGGACAGTATAAAACTCTTAGAGGAAAACATAGGAAGAATACTCTAACATAAATCACAGCAAGATCTTTTTTGATCCACCTCCTAGAGTAATGACATAAAAAAGAAAACTAAACAAACGGAACCTAATGAAACGTAAAAGCTTTTGCAAAGCAATGGAAACTACAAACACAAAAAGACAACCCTCAGAATGGGAGAATATATTTGCAACTGAATCAATGGACAAAGGATTAATCTCCAATATATATAAACAGCTGATGCGCTCAATATTAAAAAAACAAACAACCCAATACAAAAATGGGCAGAAGATCTAAATAGACATTTCTTCCAAAAAGACGTAGAGATGGCCAAGGAGCACAAGAAAAGCTGCTCTACATCACTAATTATTAGAGAAATGCAAATCAAAACTACAATGAGGTATCACCTCACACCTGTTAGAATGGGCATCATCAGAAAATCTACAAACAACAAATGCTGGAGAGGGTGTGGAGAAAAGGAACCCTCTTCCACGATTGGTGGGAATATAAATTGATACAGTCATTATGGAGAACAATATGGAATTTCTTAAGAAACTAACAATAGAATTACCATATGATACAGCAATCCCAGTACTGGACATATACCCAGACAAAACCATAAATCAAAAAGAGTCATTCACCGCAATGTTCATTGCATCACTATTTACAATATCGAGGTAATGGAAGCAACCTAAATGCCCACAGACAGACGAATGCATAAAACTGTGGTACATATATAAAATGGAATATTACTAAGCCATGAAAAGGAATGAAATTGGGTCATTTGTAGAGACGTCGATGGATCTAGAGACTGTCATACAGAGTGAAGTAAGTCAGAAAGAGAAAAACAAATCTTGTATATTCATGCATATATGTGGAACCTAGAAAAACTGTACAGATTAACCATTTTGCAAGGCATAAATAGAGCAACAGATGTAGACAACAAACGTATGGACAACAAGGGGGGAAAGCTGTTGGGGGGTGGTGGTGGGAGGAGTTGAGAGACTGGGATTGGCATGTATACATTTATATGTATAAAATAGATAACCAATAAGAACCTGCTGTATAAAAATATAAAATAAAATTCAAAATTAAAAAGAAATAAAATTTAAAAAATAAAACAGAAAAAACAATTATTCCCTGCACATACATGTATTTATATGAATAAATTATTTCCATGCTTATATCTGTAAATACAAAAAAGAGGAATAAAATCTACCTTGAACCAAAAACGAAAAAGAGAAAAAAAAACACAGAACCCACCAGTTACACAGAGGAAAACCGTATCAGGGCACTTGCTCCAGTTGTAAACAATTCTGAAGTTGGTCAGTGGTGGGGAATCGTCTCCCATTCAGCCAGCAGCCCCCACGCAACAAGCGTCCTCATTGCAAAGCTGGGGCACCGTGCCGAGGCATCTGTGAGTAAACGTGAGCTGAGCCCCAGGCCAGTTGCTGCTGAACTATTCCCACCCGTCCCAGGTAAAACACCTGAATATATACAAGGACTTGAAAGCCTAGAGGAAGGGCCATAGAGCCACACGAGTGACAGCATGCCGGCCGACTTGGTGCCTGCAGGCCAGCCAGGATGGTCCTGGCCCTGGGTGCTCTTCTGGAAGATTTCCATTTCCCTGCCTGAGATACCCGTCCTGTCCCTGCCCCCACTGCTTTTTTCCTTCCTCACCTCTGCCCAGGGAGAAATTCCAGCAGCAGGTATGGGTGACACATCCTCTTCTTTAGCAGGTGGCAGCCTGGCAACTGCTGCAGAAAGTCCAGCAGAGCCCCACTCACACTGGGCCACCCACAAAGCCGTGACCTCTCACTCCCTCCCACCAGCACAGCCCCGAGACTGCTGACAGGGCAGAGAAAATGGCGTCAGGCACGGCTGCAGGGGCTCTTGCTGCCTGGAGTGGTATTTATATTGATCTCAACCCAGGCACACCTGGGGAGGGCTGGCCGGCACGGTAAGGCTGCCCAGGTCAGCCAATCATCACCCCTCAGGGGCTCACAGTTGCAGAAAATGGAACTTGCTGAACCGGCCAGGTCCAAGGAACAAGTGTGGGCTCCTGAGAGTCAGGATAGACAAGGGGCTGCAGCTTTGGCTTGTTTTCTAATCATTTTATCTGGCCCATGAGTGGGAGACAACTTCAAGAAAACCCTCTCCTAATGAGAGGAACCCAGGAGTCAGGGAGAGGAGGGGTGGGTGGTGGTTGGAGACAGAGGCCTGGTGCCCCGGGTGCAGTGGAAGTCTCTGGAAGACCAGGTGGAGGGAGGCCTCATGGAGTGATGCCCAGGGTCACAGACCTGTCGCAGCTGCTGTTTGTTAGTTCAAGTCCTGCTCTGAGGTGCTCTGTGTCAGCTCTGAGCGACAGGTGAGCTGGGGGTGCTCTGCAATGAGGGCTATGTGCACGGTTCCTGTGTGCCCAGCCCTGCCACGGTACCTGCAAGGGTAGCTCTGTATCCTGGGAGGGGCCTGACCACGAGAGCCCCGTGGGCTGGGGTGGGGGTGGGGTACCTGCCCAGGTGAGCTCCATATTCTGGGATTGGTCTGACCACGAGAGCCCCATGGGCTGCTGGGGACCTGGTAAAGGATGTCAGGACAGTCAGTGAAGCCACCGAGGATATACCTCCAGTTGCTCCTAATTCCTACACCCTGCTGGTCATTCTACCAACCACCAGGACATGGTATTCTGTATTAGTCTTCAATGATGCCTTCTTTTGTATTCCATTAGTCCCAGAGTCACAAGAAATTTTGGCTTGTGAGTGGCAGGACTCAACATACAACTAAAACAATACTTCCGGGCCGTCTGGCCCCAAGGGTGCAAAAATTCCCACACCATCTTTGGGGAAATCTTAGCTAAAGACCGAAAAGTTCTACCTCTGGAAAAGGAAACCCTCCTTCAATATGCAGACGACATTCTGATCACCAGCCCTACTAAGGAAGCCTCTGAACTACCAAGCCAATAAAGGATAGAAGTTGTCCAAGAAAAAGCTCAAATATCACAGACTGCGGTGACCTGCCTGGGCTTCATTCTCACAGAAGGTCAGAGAAGCCCATCCCAGGAAAGGGAAGAAACCATTTTCAGCCTTACCCCTTTCTAAAACTAGAAGACAGCTTAGGGGTTCCTGGGGAGGCCAGGGTTTGCTGCTTCTGGATCCCTAACTACAGTCTACTAGCTGGGCCTCTATATGAAACACTGAAAGGAAAAGATGATGATCCTTTTGAATAGAATCCAGAAGTGGCCTTTCAAGAATGGAAAGAGCAGTCAATTCAGACCCTTGCCCTGGAACTCCCTAATTTAGCTAAACCCTTTGACCTTTACATTCCCGGTGAAAGGTGAATCGCCATTGGAGAATTAGTGCAAAAACTGGGACCGCTTGAAATGGAACAATGCAAGAATGCCATCCAGGTAGGATAAACTACGGTCACTAAGGGGCTTGGCCCACTGCCACATCTGGCCAAGATACTGGCGGTATCTAAAAACCTGGAAATCAGCAGCCCAAAAGGCCACCTCCCTCCTAAGGGAAAAGGACCCCATGTGGTGATCCTAACCACCAACCATGCCCTGAAGTTGCAGGGTTCGCTCCGTGGGCACACCGACCTCGAGTGAGGAGGCCCTCCAACTCCAACATCCAGAGAGATAACCGGGGGCAACAGGGCACCATGACGACTCGTGTGAACATCACTTGACCTGGAGTTTCTCTCATAAAACAACAAGAGTGTGTGCCAAAAGAGTAGACTACTGCTTGCAGGACTTACTGCACCCAGAGGGGAGCTAATAATCTTGGCGGGGGAACAGTATACCACACTGTCACCATAGAAAAGCCTACAGACACCGTGATGATGGTGGCCAATAAGACCGGCTGGACTCCTGTTTACTTCAAAAGGCTGTTGACTCAGTGGCCATCATGCTCCTTGATCACCACTGACCCTGGACTGTCTGGGAGTTGAGCGGGCAGGGCTCTGACACCTGGTGCTGTTTGTACGTTAATTCAGGGGCCTAATTGAAGAAAGCGCAGACTACTGGTCAGAGCATCTAGGCTGGCAGAGACGGTCAGCCTAAGGTGGCCGAACAAATGTGGGGCGGGGTGAAACCGGCCCCCACAGCGTCTCTGCACATCTCTTTCCTGGACCCTTAAAGGTCATTAGAATCTATAACACTTCCAATGCTGGTGCTCAGGTGGACGAGCAGGGAGGCAGGGGTCCTGGGGACAATCAACGTCACCGGGAGGCTGCTGGGGAGAAGCTCTGACCCTCGCCCCAAGGTATGAGGGCTCCCAACTCAGCACTCAGCAGTTACAGAAGAAGGGTCTGCACCCTCAGCACTCCAAGAATGAGGAACGGGACAAAAGGCAGAGGAGGGGTTTGTCCCCAGCAAAGCCCATTAAAAATCCCTGGGAGATAAAAATAGAATCTGGGCAATAAAGTCAAGTCTAACTTTTTTATCCTTTGTGCTTTGTCTAATTTCACGTGCTCCTAGGGTCCCGCATGCAGAGGTTCCACACCCGGCACTTCAGACCAGATTTCCTAGTGCAGAATGGCTGGGTTGACACCTCAGCTCCTGGGGCCCAGTGCAGACTCCACGATATAGAGCCTGAGCTACAGCCAACCCGGCCCTCGAGAGCTCCGCCGCCTCCCTCCCTCCCACTGACTCTGACAGGATCTCTACACAGCAGCCCAGCCCACAACCCATGGGGTAGTGCATGCTCTCACCTCTCCATTCTCTGATCAAAATATAAAGTTTCCTTTGCTTGTGAACCAAACTCAGTCTCGATCTGTTGGCCCCAATGACACTGGGCAGGGGGACACTTGTTGGGGTCCACTCTGGAGGATCAGTAACAGAAATTGAGACTATTGTAACCTCAATGAACAGATGTGTGGGCCAAACTGTAGTTAACATAGAACAGTGTATAAGGCTCGGGTAAAATAAGATGTTTTTAACACTTCCATTTGATATTTCCATCACTTTTTATAAGCAAGTTCAGTGAAAAGGTTTGTCTTATTTGTCAGGTCAATATTAGAGAAACGAAGTGATTTCTTTCCAAGGATGTACATCTAATAATCTTGGTTAAACCTTCAATCTTGTTTTAAATGCTTTTCCATTGAAAATGATACCTCTCTTTCAGCTCCCCCATTTCTGAGAAGTATAAAATCTTATAATTTATTATTACCAAAGGAGAAAGGTGGGAGGAGGGATAAATTAACAGTTTGGAATTAACACATACACACTGCTATGTATAAAATAGATCATCAACAAGGAACTACTGTATAGCACAGGGAACTACACTCAACATTTTGCAATAACCTATAAGGGGAAATAATCTGAAAAAGAATAGATATTTTTATTGACATCATCTATCAATGACAGTTAAAGTGTAACCTAAGGGAAGCCGGTGGTGAGTGCTTCTGACCCTGAAGACTTCAATCATCTAAAGTTTGGACTCTGCCTACTTCCCAAGGCCCTTAATGAACATATGTGTAGCCGTAGCTTAAAAACTTCCCCAGTTTGGGTTTCGGGGAGACACTGATTTTGAAAAAGCCCTGGTGTTCTCCTTACATGAATGGGACTCTTCCTACTGCTAAAACATGTCTGTCACACCCAGAGGATGGTATACCGTCTGATCGGGAAGAGTTTGGAAAAGGCATCTCATCTCCTCATCTCCTGGTGCTCGGGTTCACCCCTCCAGCGTCTTTACTAACAGTCTCCCCACTTGGAGATGTCAGCACTGTCAACATCCTGTTGCGTACAGTTTGGAATTTGTCCAGAGGATGAAGCGGAAGGATGAGGAACAATGAGAGACAAGTCCTAGGTGTTCAGACAGGCACATGTCACTCTAATTTCCAATCAGGAAGACGAATTGACCAAAGGCTAGGGTTGCCCATGGAAACAGTATAGGGCTTGAGGAAATCCCGCTGCTTTGTGGCCAGTTCCCATAAACACAAGTTGAACAATGGAACTCAGGGGCAGTAAAATTCACAAAACTGCAGAGTTGAAAATATCCATCACTGAAAAATGTCTTGAGGAAAGTCAGAGAAAAGGACTTGTAAGCAAGGGAGAATGGCAGGAAAGGGATTTGAGGAGGTAGAAAGGACTCGCCATTAAGCACAAGAAAAGGAGCTGAACATTGCCAACATTGCAGTTGGCCAAAAAGGGTGTATGCGTTCTTTTCTGTATATATTCAAGAAAAGGGCATACACTTTTTTAGCCAACCAAACAGGTGGGCACTGGAAGTCAATACTACAAAAGATATCACTTCGCATCAGTCAGAAGAGCCATCCTCATAAAGCGTAAACAACAGAAATGCAGGACAGGGCAATGAGAAGAGGGAGCCCTGTGAGACTTATAGTGGAAATGTATATTGCCAACGGCCATTCTGGAGAAGTGTATTGTGTTTACTAAAGCATCTACAAAATGAGCTACAGAGCATAGGGCACTTGCACTCATGGGCATATATCTTGGGAAAAACAAAAATCGAGAGGACACAGGCACCCCAATGTTTACCCCCTCTCTGTTTAAAAGATCCTCGACTAGGATATAACTTAAATGTCTCTGGAGGGAAAAAATGGATAGAGATGTGGTACTTAGGTAGAGTGGAATATTATTCAGCCTGGAAATCAATGAAATATGGCCAGTTGTAACAACTCCCGAGGAGTTACGTATGATCATTCTAAGTGACAGAATTCAAAAAGAAAAAGACACATATCATAAGATATCAGTTAAAGGTGGAATCCAAAATGGCTACACATGAAATAAATTACAAAACAAAAACATAGTCAAATATGTAGAAACCACGCGTAAGGCTGCTAAACGGGAAAGGTGGGGAGGGGTGAGGCATCATCCAGGAGGTTGAAATTAGCAAAGATACCATTCCAAATACCAAACTGATAATCAACAAGGCCTACACGGTAGCTAAAAGAACTGCACTCAGCACACTCAAGTCACCGGAAAAGAATATATACAACTGGTAAGAATCTGAAAAAGAATTTACTGATGTCTCTCTGTACGTGAATCAAGTGGATGTACAGCAGCAAGAAACAGAGCTTTGAAAACCAGCTGTAACCAATATAGTAATAAATTGAAAAAAATAAACGACAGAGAGACAGAGAAAACCTCTTACATCTTTTCCTCAGGGATGGTGATGCAACATGGATTGAACACATCTAGACCCACAGCAGGATGAGACATAAGGCTGGAAACTGTTTGCGCTAAGAGAAATGTGAGGTTGGATGAGGAAATGCACACCCTTTAAAGTAATACTACCTGGTACCCATTCAATGGGTCCCAAATCTGCAGGTTCAAGGGATCTTCCTACAGCTAAAACATGCATGGAAAACCCAGAGGACTGTACACCATGTGATCGGGAGATGTGTCTAAAATGCACCTCATTTATCCTCTCCTGGTGCTCCTGTTCACCATTCCAGCCACGCTACTTAGAATCTCCCCACTTGGAGAATCAGCACATTTAAACTTCTGTTTCACACATTTTGCAAATTGTGAGGAGGATGAACGGGAAGAGGGGGAACCAATGAGAGAAGAGTTGTAGGGGTTTGGACGGGCACATATCACTCTAATTTCCCATTAAGAATAAGAATTAAAAAAAGGCACAGCCCAACTCGCCGGAGCCAAAATAGGGCCTGAAGCAATCCTGCGGGTTTGAGGCCAGCTCACAAAAGAGCAACTTAAAAAATGGAGCTCAGGGTCACTGCAATTCACAAACCTGCAGAGTTATAAATGAAAACTAATGTCCAAAAATATGTTGAGGTAAGGTAAAGAAGAGGATCTGAATGCAAGACAGAATTGCAAGAAACAGATTTCAAGAGATAGATTGGACTCGTCTTTAACGCACATGAAAAGCGGCAGAATTTCGACAATGATGCAGTTGGCCCAAAAGGGCGTATGCGTTTTTTCCTGATTATATCCAGGAAAAAAACGCATACGCACTTTATGGGCAACGAAGCAAGCAAGCAATGCAAATGTGCACAACAAAGAAGTCTCACTTCCCACCGGTCAAAAGGGCCATCCTAAAAAATTGTAAAAACCAGAAATGCAGGACAGGCCATGGAGAACAGGGAGCCTTTATACGCTGATGGGCAGTGTGTGAACTGCCGAGAGCCACTCTGGAGAAGTGTATGGTGGTTCCTAAATCATCTAAAAAACACAGCTACAGAGCATAGGACACTTCCAATCATGGGAGTATATCTAGGGAAGTCTAAAAATCAACAAGACACAAGCACACCACAGTTTAGGGCTACTCTGTTTACAAGAACCTCAACTTCAGTACCCCTTAAATATCCCAGGAAAGAGAACAATGGATAAAGAAGATGTGGTACTTATGTACAATGGAATATCTCTTCACCATGAAATCAATGTAATAAGGCTAGTAGAAGGATAAAGAGTGGATTTAGGTCCGATAATACTACTTGAAATAAGTCAAACAGAAAAAGAAACATATCATAAGATATCACTTATAGAGGGAGGGTAAATATGGCTGCACAAGAAATGAATTACAGAACAGAACAGTGTCTCACATTTAGAAAACACACTTATGTCAGCTTAAGGGGAAAGGAGAGGTGGGGTGATGCATAAAACCAGAGTTTGAAATTAGCACAGATACCGTTCAATAAACCAAATAGGTATTAGACAAGATCTACACCTTGCTCAATGAACTGGCCTCAACACACCCTATACACCGCAGAGAAATATATCTGAGTAATAAGAATCTTAAAACCCATGTATTGATATATCTCCATAAGGGAATCAAGTGTGTGCAGAGCGGCACAAACACAGCAGTGAAAATGAGCTAAACCCCATTATAGAAATAAATTTTAAAAACAAAACGCTGAAACAATGAAAGAGAGAAAAATTCTTACAAAATTCGCTCAGGGGCTCTGATGCAACCTGGATTGACCACATATAAACCCACAGCTGGATAAGACATAAGGTTGGACACTTGGGGCTGATAGGATTGGTGAGCTTTGGTGAGCAACTGCCGAAAGTTTAAGGCAATACTTCATGCTACTCATTCCAAGGGTCCCAACACTCCAGGTTGAAGGGAATCTTCCTACAGCTAAACCATGCTTGGGAAACCCAGCGACTGGTATACCATATGATCGGGAAAGGTTTCTAAAACGCACCTCATTTTTCCTCTCCTGGGGCTCCGGATCGACATTCCAGCTGCTTTACTAACAACATACCCACATGGAGAGTCAATGCCTTTAAGTTCTGGTATCGCACAGTCTGCAGTTAGTGCGGAGGATGAATGGGAATAGGGGGAACCAGTGAGAAACTAGCTGTAGCAGTTTCAATGGGCACATGTCACTCTAATGTCACATCAGTAAGAAGAATTAACCAAAGGCACAGCAAGGTGCCCCAGAAGAAGAATAGAGCTTCAAGGAATCCTGTGGTTATGGGGCAAGATCACAAAAATAAGAGCTGAAAAATGGAGCTAAGGGCCACTGCAATTCAAAAACCTGCAGAGTTATAAAGGCCAACTATTTTCAAAAAATATATTGAGGTAAGGCTATGAAGAAGCATTGAAAGCAAGGCAGAATTGCAGGAAACCGATTTCAGGAGGTACACTGGAATTGCATTGAAAACATATGAAGAGAGTCAGAATCTCGACAATGATGCACTTGGCCAAAAAGCGCGTATGCGTTTTTTCCTGAATATAGTCAGGAAAAAACGCATACACACTTTTTGGCCAACCAAGCAAGCTTGCAAAGGAAATCTGCACTACAATGAAGTCTCACTTTCCCCTGGTCAAAAGGGCCATATGAAAAAAGTGTAAAATCCATAAAGGCACGACAAGCCATGGAGAACTGGGAGCCTTCTTATGCTGATGGGCGGGATGTAAATTGCCAACAGCCACTCTGGAGAAGTGTATGGTGTTTCCTGAAACATCTCAAAAACAAAGCAACAGAGCCTAGGGCACTTCCACTTATGGTCCTATAGTTTAGGGAAATTAAAATCAAAAAGACACAGCCACCCCAAAGTTTGGGATGGCTCTGTTTACAAGAACCTCATATACGGTACAAGTTCAATATCGCAGAAAGTGAAAAATGGATAAAGAAGTTGTGGTACTTACATACAATGCAATATCACTCAGCAATGAAATCTATGTCATCAGGCCCGTAGCAGCATAATGAGTGGATTAAGTACGATGAATCTAACTGAAATAAGTCACACAGAGAAAGAAACATCATAAGATATCACTAATACACGGAATGTAAACTTGGCTACACAGGAACTGAATTCCAAAACAGAACAGGGTCTCAAATTTAGAAAACCAACTTATGCTTGCTTAAGGGGAAAGGTGAGTTGGGGTGCTGCATAAAACCAGAGATTGAAATGAGCACAGATAAAGTTCCTTAAGCCAAATATGGAATAGACAAGAGCTACTCCTTGCTCAACGAAATGGACTCAACACCGCATATTAAACGCCTAAGAATGTACCTGACTAGTAGGTATCTTAAAACCTATGGATTTCTATGTCTCTGAAAGAGAACCAAGCATGTGTACACGGGTATAAACGCAGCAGTGATAGGATTGGAGAGGTTCGGTGAGCAAATGAAGACCCTTTGAAGTCATATTGCATGGTACCCATTCCACGGGTCTCAACTCTCCAGGTTTAAGGTATTCTTCCTTCAGCTAAAACATGCATGTGGAACCCAGAGTATGATCAACCGTGTGAACGGGAGACGTGTTCAAATATGTCTCAGTTTTCCTCCCCTGGTACTCAGGTGCAACATTCCAGACGCTTTACTAACACTCTCCCCACTTGGAGAGTCAGCGCCTTTAACCTCCTGCTTGGCTCAGTTTGCAAATTCTGAGGAAGATGAACAGGAATAGGGAGAACCAATGAGAGACTAGCTGGAGGTGTCTGGACGGGCAAGTTTAACTCTCATTTCCCACCAGGAAGAGGAATTAACCAAAGGCTCAGCGTGCCGTGCCGGAACCAGATTACAGCCTGAAGCCATCCTGCGGTGTTGCGGCCAGCTCCCAAGAAAGCGAGTTGAAGAAAGGAGGTCAGGCGCTCTGTAATTCACAAACCTGCAGAGTTATAAATGACAGCTATCGTCCAAAAATATACTGAAGTAAGGCTGCCAAGAGGACTTGAAAGCGGGGCAGAATTGCAGGAAACCGACTTCAGGAGGTAGACTGGAATTGCACTGAAAGCATAGGAAAAGAGGCAGAACGTCCACAATGATGCACTTGGCCAAAAAGGGCGTATGCGTTTTTTCTTGAATATATTCAGGAAAAAACGCATACACACTTTTTGAGCAACCAAGCAAACTTGCAAAGGAAATCTGCACTACAATGAAGTCTCACTTCCCTCCGGTCAAAAGGGCCATCTGAAAAAAGTGTAAAATCCAGAAAGGCAAGACAGGCCATGGAGAACTGGGAGCCTTGTTATGCTGATGGGCGGGATGTAAATTGCCAACAGACACTCGGGACAAGTGTATGGTGTTTCCTGAAACATCTAAGAAACAAAGCAACAGACCCTAGGGCACTTCCACTTACGGTCCTATAGCTTAGGGAAATTAAAATCAAAAAGACACAGCCACCCCAAAATTTGGGACACCTCTGTTTACAAGAACCTCATTTACCGTACAAGTTCAATATCACAGAAAGTGAAAAATGGATAAAGAACTTGTGGTATTTACTTACAAAA